>NC_142261.1:4337826-4492717 GCF_052056855.1 Sturnus vulgaris
GGGGAACGGCCAGTGGGGCTAGTGAAGCCTCGGGGGACAACCAGACGGGCCAGTGCAGCCGTGGGGTACACTCAGTGGGGACAGTGCAAGCCTGGGGGACACACAGCAGGGATGGCACAGCCCTGGGGGACACCCAGAAAGGACAGTGAAGCCCTGGGGAACACAAAGCTGACAGCTTCTCCTCTTTGCTGACTTTCCTGCCATTCCCGTCTCTTTAAGAAATTCCACAAGCACCTGCCAAAGTCCGCAGGTCCCACATCCCGACCCCATGGAAACAGGGGCCCTCGCATGGCCGGTTTGACCTTGGACAATGTAGAAGAGGGAATTGCCAAGCCATGGATCCTGCGGGCTGGGAATGGGGATTGAGCACCTGATCTGTCCAAACTGTGCTGAGACCTGGAAAAGTGCAGCTTTAGGGAAAAGCTGGACATGGCACAGGCTGTCACACACCTGCTGTCACCAGCCAGGACCGACGTTTCTGTGGGAAATGAGGGACTCGGGGCTGGTGCCGTCAGCCCGGGCACTGCCAGGAAAGGTGCTGTCACAGGAGTTTGATTTGGCCCCTTAAGTTATTTGGGTTTGGATTTTTCAGACTTCCTCACCTCATGGAATAACTGAGTCAAGGCACAGCTCTTCACATCCAACACAAACCCCACCTGTGCTCCCACCTCTTCCCAGCTTCCCACCGAGGAGCCTCCCAGTTGGACCAGTGTCCCCAGTCAGTGCCCACTCCAGCCCACCACGGGAGCACGGACGCTGTCACCAACACGGGGATGTGCGGGGACATCCCTGGGTGGGCGGCAGGGAGGGTGTCCCATGACATTAAAGGGTGATCCGGTGGCAGTGAATCACTGAAACCACAGCGGGTTCTTGTCGGAAATCCTCATCCGGAGTGATGCAGCTGCTTCCCAAATTCACCTCACTGCTGGGCCCGTGCTCCCCTCGGGGTGTATCGGGGGCACAGAGCCGGTGGGAGCCCCCTCCTCAAAGGGAACCCACCCGACACCTCAATCTCGGATTGAGGCTGCCCGGACAGTGCTGGGGTATCCATAGGGGTCCACCTAGCCCTGCCCAGCTCAGCCCTCGACCCTAGCCTCACCTGGGGTCTCCATCCTGCCCCAGACCCCGTGTACTGCCCGGAGAGCTCCATCCTGCCCCAGTTTCCATGTCCCCGTACCGGAGGCTCCATCCAGCCCCGGTCCCAGTGTCCCGGCCGGTCTCACTCCCGGTCATGCCCCCCCCATTGCCCGCTTCCCCGGCTCCGTACCGCCAAAGGTCCCGTGGAAAGTCCCGCAGGCTCCGGCGCCGCAGAGTCGCTCGGGGCCGGTCCCCAGAGCGGCCCCTCCCCGCCCCGGCCCCGGCTCCTCCAGCGGCGGAGGCGGCACCGGGACCCGCCCTCGGGATCGGCTCCCGCCCCCGGGCCGTTCCCGGGCAGTCCCCCGGGAATACCGGCCACAAAACAGCCCACAAGAAACAGCCCTAAAATACCCTTCAAAAAATAAGCCCCCGGGAAAAACGTCTCTGACATGGCCATTCAAAGAAGAGCTCCAAAAACTCTCCCAAAAACAACTCCCCTAGGATACAGCTTCAAAACACCCTCCTCAAAACCCTCCTGAAACCAGCTCCCCTAGGAAAAAAACCCAAAACACCTTCCCTAAAAAGCCCTTCCTGACACAGCCCCCATGAGCAGCCCCAAATGAGGCTCCCAGGCCACGGGTACTGTCAGTTTTTATTAATTGCTGCTCCCGCCGGGGCTCAGGAAGCGAGGGGGGCTCATAAGGCACCGCAAACACCATGGGGACACTCCCTGGTTTCCGAATCCTGGAGGAGGGGCTCGATCCTACAACAGCACTGGAGGAGTTGGGGTCGCCCGGGAAAGTCATCAGCTCCTCCACCACGGGCATCATTCTGGACAATCCAGTGCCAATAGAGGTGCCCATCGGTGGGTTTCAGGCACAGTCCAAGTGCCACTTCATCCATCAGCAGGACACTTCATTCCCTGACCCACTGAAGGCAGGAATCCGAGAGCTGGGAACTAGAAACACTTGTTCTTCCTCTTGGGAAATCCGAGGGTGACACCCACAATTGTTTTATTGCCGTATTCTTAATAGAAAGTTAATTACTGTTATTTTTTTGGTTAGAAAAGACGTTATCCACTGCAAATCCAGACAGGAATCGAAGTCACCGGAGAGCTGGGAGCCGCCCCAGCTGCCTCAGTGGTGAAGACATAGGAAACACCCATCACACGTTATTTAATCTGTGCCAATCCTGTGCCAGCTTCAGACTTTGTAGCTCAGCTCAGCGTTCATCTTCGTGTACATCTCATAAATTGCATCCAGGATTGGAGTGACCCTCGCGAGAAACTGGTGGATTTTTTCTATGCTTTCCTCTTCCTTGACTTCTTTACCCTTCTCCAAGGCCTTCAGCAAATCGGATTTGTAGGGAAGAGCATAGACTGAGCCCTATAAAACAGGGAGAGGTTGTTTCACTCCCACAAACCCAACAGAGATCATGGGATGGGGCTGTTCCCATGTGCCAACACTGTAGGGTCTCTGAACACTTGTCAGGGAATGGGAACAGCCCTAGGGATGATGGTTGGATGCTTGGAGAGGGAGGGAATGCTCACCGTGAAGAGCTTCTGCAGCATCCAGCCATGGTATTTCTTCAGTGCAATCTCGTAAGCCTTCAAGGCATTCACTCGGATGAGGTTGGGATGCTCCTCATCCCTCTCGCCATCAGAGATGCTCTGCAGCAACACCAGAATGAATTTCAGACCCCTGGGAGAAGAGCAGAGGTGTTGGACTCAGGGAAGTTGGTGCTGCTTCCCAACTTTCAGCCTGGCGTTTCCAAGCACCCCAAAAACCCAGAGTCCCAGCAGTGCATCCCTCTCACAGAGCTGGTGCCTGTCCCTGTGTGTCCACCTAGGGAAGAGAGAGAAGGGCTGGATGGAGCCCCCAGGGCAGGACATGGGGACCAGGGCAGGATGGAACCCCCAGGTGAGGCTGAGGGCTGAGCTGGGCAGGGTCAGGTGCAGCCCCATGGATCTTCCTGACCTGTCCAATTCGTGGGCTCATGCTCTGAGGTTGAATTCCCCTGTGCATTCCCAGGAGGGGAGATTTGAGGAGGGGGGTTCCCAAAAGCTGTGCTCCCCACACTGCCCAGCCCCAGCCCACACAGGCTCCATTTGGCATTCTCCAGCTCCCCACATGCTGGGACACAGCCGGAGCAGCTCCCGACGCCGTGAGTCACCTTTTCAACCACATCAGCGCCAGCGTCGCACCCGTCTTGGGCCAGGCCGAGCCATGCAGCTCCTTCTCCACCTCCAGGATGTTCTGCAGCGTTTTGAACTTGGCAGGGTTAGAGTCATAAACAGCCCGGATTTTCTGAGGGCAGAAAAGGGGGTTGGCTTCCAGGAGCAAGGACTTTGGGCAGGAGCCCTGGGAATAAACTTGTGACTGGAGGAGCCACAGCTAAGCCCAAAGTCCCCGTGGGAAGAAAAGCCTTTTGAAACACTGCCACTCCCACAGCATCTCTCCCCAGGGATTCTCCTCTCTAAGCCCTCCTGAAACCCTTCCTACCTTGATATTTCCAGCCAGGTCTGCTTTGACAGGCGAGTAGACAATGGGAGTCCCCAGGCAATCTGTGGAGACAGGAAGGGAGGACAGTTAGACACTGGTGACACAGATGTGATAATTGATAAAAGATTCGTGTTAATCACAAAAGCATTGGGGTTTGTATAAACCAGAATACTAAGCTCTGAAGTGAAGCATGGAAACTAGATACAGGAAATTATATGATTAAATAATTCTGTTTAAAATCACCTTGTTATGTTATTATAATGTAACATAATACAACATAATATATGTTATGTTATGTTTTTCAAATAAGTTGTATCGGCTACCAGCTTGCAAAATCGGACTTCCCAAAAAGCCCTTCCTGCCTTTGTCTAATCAATACTGCCTAACCCAAAAAACAGACTCCCAGAACTTCTCTGGTGGTTATCTACAAAGACCAGACCTCCAGAACTTCTCTGGTGGTTATCTACAAAGACCAGACCTCCATCTGTGATTGGTTATCACCCAAAGGCTTCGTGAATTTGTGTACAACGAGAAACCGCAGTATAAGAAGAGGCTGCAAACCGAGGTTTGGTGGAGCGTGGAGTGGGCGGTGACCCCTCACGTTCCCCAGCGCGCTGCTTGCTCTTTCTATATCAAATAAAACAATCTAAATTTTGCTAAATATCGAGACTTTTGTCTCTCATTTATAACACAGGGGACACCACAGACTTCCCATAACCAACAGGTTTCACTTTAAGCACAGCCTGGGCACTGAGACACACCAGCGAAACTAGAAAAGGATCTCGTACATGGCTGTTGGCCCTTGGGACAGCCCTGCCACCTACTGCGGCCCCACCAGTGACCTCCAATCCCCCTGGCTCCGGGACACAGCCCTGGCAGAACGTCCTGGAACAGCCTGACCGGCACCGGACACTGCTCGTCCGCAGGCAGGCAGCCCCATGTCCTGCTCTTCCGGAGCTGCCACCGAGCCGCCACACAATAGCTGACATTGTGGAGGGCAGCGGGCACACTGTGCCACGGGGGCGGCCACGCCGACACCCACCCATGTCCCGACACCCATGTGGGATCCATGGGTGGGATGGCAGCTCCTGCTCCGGGTGATGCTTCTGGATGGGGCGCTCCAGGGGACCGCAGGACGCTTCCCAACGGGGCTGCTCGGCAGGTTTGACAGGATCGTGATGCAACCCCGGCTCTGACAGAGCAGCCAAGCCCGGCGGGAGCCCTGGATCAGGTAGGGGGGTCACATCCAGAACTGGGGAGGGGGCACCCCGGAGCAGCTGAGCCCGCAGCAGGCCTGGTCCCAGCCCGCATCTCCCAGCCCCAGCCACCCCCGTCTCACCGAAGAACGGAGGCAGGTGCGCCACGGCCTCCAGGAAGGGCAAAGTCTCGATCTGTTTATCAGCCGGCAGCGGCTTGAACTCGTGTTCCAGCAGCAGCGCCATGACCAACAGCCCGTCCCCGCTTTCCCCCTCACCGCTCCCCGGCTGAGGGGGCTCTGAGAGCAGCGAGGGCCGACCCGGCAGCACGCCCACGCCACGCTCCGCCCCCCCGCCTCCTCGACCAATGGATGCGCATCTTCCGTACGGCCGATACGCAGCCATTGGTCGGAGAGGCGAGGGGCGGGGCTTGCAGCCCAAGGGGAGGCCACGCCCCCATCGCCCCCTCAGACTCGGGGCCTGGCCGTGCCCAGGACCCCGCGCTGCCCCGGCCGAGTTCCGAGCGTCAGGCGGGCCGGCGTTAATTATTCACGGGACATAAATATTTTATAGGGAACAGATGGAAAACAAACCTCAACGCGCGGGAGTGATGAAACACCTCAGTGAGGGGTTGGGTGGGAAAATGACACCGGGCGGGGACACGAAGAGGTGAAGAAGGGGTGGTAGCGGAGGGAGGCTCAGCCCGTGCGCTGCGTGGGGAGCGGACTTGCCGGTGATAGGGCCCCAAATACGGTGTTTTTACCGGTTATTCTGGAAAAACAAGTCGTGGGGCGATAGCGATCGGTGGCTGACAGGGCGGGTACGGATACAAGGCGGGTGCGGGGAGCTGCCGTTCACTGGCGGGGGCTGCCGGCTGGTGCCAGCTCCCTCCCCGCTGCCACACTCCCGTGGTGCCCGGAGCCCGTCCTGAGAGATGCCCGGACCCCCTCTCGGGGTGCCAGGATCCAGCTTTGTGGTGTTTGTGGTGCCCTGAGCACACCCCTGGGTGCTCAGAGCCCATCCTGGGATGTCCAGAGTTCACTTTGGGGATGCCCAGAGCCCGTTCCGGCGTGTCCGGAGTCTCTCCCGTGGTGCCCAGCCCGTTCCGGAATGCCCTGAGCCCTTCTCGGGATGTCCCGAGGCTCTCTCGGGATGCCCAGAACCCGTTCCGGCATGCCCGGAGTCTCTACAGTGGTACCCAGCCCCTTCCGGGATGTCCTGAGCCTTTCTCGGGATGCCCTGAGCCCTTTCGGCGGTGCCCGGCCTGTCCCGGGTCACGCAGCGGCCGGTCCGGTTGGGTTCGCGGCGGGCGGCGCCGCGCTGGTGTCTTGCCAAGGCGGGCAGAAACAGAAACCTTTAACCCCTGAAATATTTACAGCGCCACAAACCCCGCGCTGCTGCGCTCTCCGAGCCGCCACAGCAGCACCGCGCCCGGCTCGGGCTGTACACCCGCACATCCTGCGAGCGCTCGGGGTACGGCGGTACCGCCGGGGCGAGTCGGACCGAACCGAACCGACCCCCATCCGTCGCTCCATCTCCCTCCCTGCTCGCCCTCCTCTCTCCCCGCCTCCCTCCGCCGGTCCCCGCCTCCCTCCGTGCTCGCGGAGCCCGTCTCGCCGTGTCCCTCGGCGGGACCCGTCGCTACGGGCCGTTGCCATGTCGCTGTGGCCGCGGTGGGGCCGCGGCGCGGAGCGCAGGGCGGCCGAGCGGCGGGAGCTGGAGGCGCGCAGCCGGCAGCAGTGGGAGAACACCAGCCGCGCCTTCGCCCGCGCCGCCGCCTGCTGCTCCCTGCAGGCGCGGTGGAGCGAGCCCCGCGTCCCCCCGCCCAGGTACGGCCGCGGTCCGGCGGGTCCCGGGGCTGTACAGGGGTCCCGCTGATTGCCGGTGTTTGCGGCAGCGCGGAGGCGGCGCGGCGGGACGCGGAGGAGGCGGCGGCGCGGCTGCAGCGGCGGCGGGAGCGGCTGGAGCGGCTGCTGGGAGAGGAGGAGGCGGCGCTGGCGGCGGAGCTGCGGGAGCTGCGGCGGGGCGGGATGCGGAGCCAGGAGCTGCGGGACGGCCCCGGAGAGTGCGGGAGGAAGGTGAGGGAGCGGCCCGGCCGTGCTCGTCCCGCATCCCGGGGCTCGTCCCGTGCTTCGGCCGTACCACCGGGACTTGCTGAGTTGCCACCGTTTGGTGCCCTGAATCCCTGTCAGCCTCGGCGGGGTTTGGGATGCTGAGCACTCCAGGATCCTGACCTGACCCAGCTCTGTGTTCTCAGTTTGCTGAGCCGCTGCTGCACGAGCGCTGGAACAAAAACAACGCCATCCGAGAGGTGATGTTGCTTTCTCTTGAGTCCTTGCTGTCTTGTATTTATTAAACCAGTTTTTAACTTGCAAGTCGTCATACCTCTACTGTTGTCACTCATCTCGCATCACAGCAACTGCCCCAAGTTCTCATAAACAAAAGGCAAATAAATGTTTAAGTTTAAATAGTTTTAAGAAGCTCTCTCAAAGCTGTATTTTTAAAAGTCAGAAATCTGTTCAGACTCTGAACAAATTTTCTGAGCTCACAGTGTAAATATCTCAGATGCAAAAAATATCAATAATATAAAAGATAAAAATCTTAATATCTTAGCTGTACGTGCTGTGCTGTGGTGCTTCCTCATTCTTTATTCCACCCACATGCTGCTCCAACATCGCAGTCCTGTATCTCTGTCACCGTGGTGTTTCTCATGTGACAATGACCCTCAGCTCAGGACCTGGTGGGCACCTCGGACACTCAGATGAGCCCACCTGAGCAGAGGCAGATCCTACTGGGATTTCAGGGCCAGGTGAGCCTGGAAGATCCTGGGGGACGGAACCCCTGGCACTGATATCCCTGCTGCATCTGTTGTGTCTCCAGGCAGAGTCAGAGCTGCACAGGAAGCACGTGAGAGAGGCTTGGGGTGATCAGCTAACACAACAAAACAAGGTATGGGGTAACTCTGGTGTTCTGGTCACTGGGAGGACTCTGAAATGCCTGTGCAGGTGGAGGGGTGACACTTGTGCCACGGGAGCTGCTGCCAGGAAGGGCACTGTTAACAAAGCCATCCAGCTTGCACAAATCTGCTCTGTGGATTTTCTGAGCCAGAAGTTGTTTCTTTGTGTCAGGCTAACCTGAAATGCTGTTTTCTTTTCTTTGGGACAGGAAGAGGTGACCAAACTCGAAGAGAAGAGTCACGAAACGGCACGAGGGGAAGCGCTGGAAAGAACGAGACAAGAGGAAGAAAAGGGTCAGCTGGAGAAACAGCAAGCAGAGACATTGCTTCAGCAGATAGAAGAACTGAAATTGCAGGAGACAAAGGTAATCTTGACTTTCTCCTCATTTGAGAAAGGAATTTGTTGCTTCACTTGGAAATACAGCAAGGCTGACCTGACCTCTTCTCTCCATGTTTGCACTGCAGGGAGGGTTTTCCCTGCCTGCAGAGGAGCAGAACAGGATACAAACTCTGGTCAAGCATGCTCTCTGGGATGTTGTGGCTCTCTGATGTGCTCTCTCTTGGTGCTTGTGTTTTCCTTTTTAGGCAACAAAGCTGAAAAAGGAACAAGAGAATTTATTAAAGCAGCAGTGGGAGCTGGAGAATTTGGAAGAAGAAAGGAAACAACTGGAAGATCACTGGAGGAAGAAAGAGCTTGGGTAGGACACCAAGTGGAGCTTGTTTTGGATAGAATCTGTTCTTATGCCCACAGCAGTACTTGGGGCACAAGGAGATATTCCAGGTAGCAGTGGTAGGATGTAAATATCTGGGTTTTGGTGGACTTGCCCACAGTAGCCAAAGAGCCAAGGCTCTGGTGCTGTTACTGCTTTTTGTTCCTGGTAGCAGGTTCCTCATTATCACAGATGTATCTCCTTGAATGCTGCTGTACAATGGCATGGTGCTTTAGAGTCTGCGTGGTACTGTTTTCTTTTTTAAATTCTGCTTTTTTCTTCCTTCAGTCGCTTTTTGAAGCATCAATGTGACGTCCAGTTAAGGAGACGAGCACAGCAGATACAGGAGGAGCTGGTAAGAGATTAATTTAAACTTTATAGATGCTGTGTGGTGAAAAAACTTGTGCGTGGTTTGTGTCTGCCTCTGATTGCTACAGATCAGGAGCCCCCTTCAGCTTGTGCACAGGGCTGGAGCACAAAGCTCACGGGGAAGCAGCACTGGAACATCTTGCTGAGCACACCCTTGACACTGTCAGCAGTAATGCCTAGAGGAGCCCTGCACACAGGCTGGAAGGCTGTTGGATAGTTGTTAATCTCGTGGTTTCTCTCCAGGAGGCAGACAGGCAAATCTTATCAGCCCTCCTGGAGAAAGAAGATGAGGATCAGCGCGGGCAGATCGCGCGGCGGGAACGGGCGGTGGCAGACGTGGCCTGGATGAAGAGGGTCATCGAGGAACAGCTCCAGCTGGAAAAGGAGAGGGAAGCAGAGCTCGAGACTATCTTCAGGTGAGTCTGCCCACCTCTGAACCTCACCCGAAGAGCCCATGTGTGCCAAACGTTCCGGGTCGGGGGTCGCTAAGAGGCACAGGTGGGATGGTGACACCAACTGGCAGAGAACAAACCTGAAGAGAAACCCAAGTGCTGCTCTAAAGCACAGGATAGCTTGTCTGTGCCTGTGGAGTATACAGGGGGGTTAACCCCAGAGATAATTCTTCCTCTCTTCTTTAGGGAAGAAGCAAAAAAAATATGGGAGAAGAGGGAAGAAGAATGGGAAAGAGAGAAGGTGGCCAGAGATCGCCTGATGAGTGAGGTGATGTCTGTACTGATGATGTGTCTCCCTTGGCTCAATGAAACCATCACTGCACCTGTAACCCACCATGCTCTGGAGAGTTAGAGCCTTGCATTCCAGGGTGGAATTGTTTTGCTTTTGTCTGGTGTGTTTCCTGGGAACTGTTTAACCATCTTGTCCCTCCATCCCCTCTCCCTTTGCACAGGTCCTTGCAGGCAGACAGCGCCAGATCCAAGAGAAGATGGAGTTAAACAGACGGGCCCAAGAAGAGTCCATTAAGTATCGAGAGCAGCTCATCAGAGAACTCGAGAAGGCAAAGGAAAGGACTCGTTTGGAGAAGGAGCAGGAGGAGGAACAGCAGAGAGCCCACAGGAGGGAGCTGCAGGCACAGGTAGGCCGAGCTCCCCAGTACACACCTGGCTGCTGAGGCTGCCCCATCTCACCTGATTTCCACTGAACAGGGAACAGAGCACAGCTGGAGAGAGGAGGAAGAACAGGAGGGGTGGGCCCAGCAGCACCTCGAGGAGCTGGAGCTGCAGGAGGGTGAGCAGGGCTAGCACAGCAGGGTAAGGTCACACCTGGGTCACCCCAACACACCAGCTCAGCATGGAGGGGGACAGCATTATTGTCTCTGATCTGCACTTTAGTCATCACAGGGCTACAACACTGGGCTGTTCCTTCCCCTCACAGAGCTCTACAGGTTTATTTTCTTTTTCTTTTTTTCTTTTATGTTAAGCCCTAACTTTTAATTAATTTTTGAGACAGATGTATTGCTAATGCCTCAAATGTGGCACAGTGCTGTAAGGGATTTATTGGCTGCATCAGTGCAGTTGGTACAGTGCAACTCCCCTGCTCAGTGTCTGTGTTGACTGTCCTGCTTTGCCTGGCTCTAAAATCAAATTTGAGTAACCCTACCTAAAGCCCCTGCCCAGCCCATCAGCTCCTGTGCATGCTGAACAATGTGTGTGGCTTAATTCCAGAGCCCATAAACCAGTGCTGGTCTTTGTTTTGACCCCATTAGTTCTACAGTTACCCAAGAGCAGCTTGGACCTGAGGAATGAACACGAAATGTAGCTCCAGACTACAGAAAGAAAACTCTGAGGACTCAAGGAACTCCTGAAATAATGGTGCCTCTGGAATAGCATACAGTGAGATCAAGACTTGACTCAGTAGATTTCTGACAACATTTACTTGTGGCCAAGCTGAAGAGGAGCAAAGTTTTACTGTCTTCAGGAATGTGGATGTGTGAGCACCTTCAGAGAAGTGAACTGCTTCACTTTGCATTCTGGAATTGTGCTCATGTATTTCAGTACATGAGAGGCTGAAGCAACCCAGCAAATAAAAGGGCCCTGTGGACCTGAGCCACAAAAGAATCTGTGTCTCCCCAGGAACAGGAGCCCACCTTGGAGAATCAGGCTGTGCCTGTGTTCCCACTGGACTCTGAGGAGTTAATTCATAATGCACATTGCAAATCAGTCATGTGTGCTGTGGCAGCAGTGCTTGTCCAGTTTCTCTCCAGAAGGTGCTGGAGACTTCATTAAATGTTGTTTTTCACTTGTTTCATAAATAATGGATTTTTGTTGTTTTTTTTTTTTACATAAGGTAACTACTGCAGCAACAGGAGAGAAGACTGAGTTATTATTGCAGTTCCTTCCCTGCTGTTACCATCCACATCAGTCCTGGCACAGTGCACAAGGAGCTGTTACAGGGCTGTGACAAAGAGTGGCACTTTACTCAAGAGTAGAAACCTTTCCAAAGATCTTTAGAGAACCAGCAGTCAAATAAGCCCACATTATTTCACACACTTGAAAGGGTTTTAGCATTTTATAGTAATACTGTAAACAAAAGATTAAAAGTCAAAATATTGTACAGACAGAATGACACTGATAAATACAAGGTTTGGAAAAAGGCAAAAAAAAGCTTTTCCTTTCCTTTGCAGCATTTTGTAAAGGAAGAGCAAGTTTGTTTACAGGGGAACAAGAGGAGATCTAGTCCTAAAAGAAAAACACACCTTTGTTACTTGAGGTGCTACAAACTCTGTGATTGCAGTGCTGTGAGTGGAGGGTTCATGAACTTGCTGCTGGAGGTTCCTGTGGGGTGTGAACCACTCTGATTTCATCATAGCTGGAGCAGGGGCTGGCAGTTACTAAAGTGTCCCTTGGTTTTGGATCAAAGGCAGGTTTAAATAAGTGATAAATTACACCATAGCTCAGTGTCACCCTGCTTTGGAAAGCAGGTAAGATATGTTAAAGAACAGCACACACAAGTGTCCTGAGAGACTGAAAAATGCCATCTGCTGATTTTCAGCCATGCCAATTTAAGGAAAAGTTCCTAGAAGATTATCAATGTATTTAATTAATTGCATGATTTTGAAGTAGGTTTCACAAAGGTCATTTGCAGTTTTAATGCCAGCCTGCCTGCATTGTCAGGCTAGAGCTGCTTCTGGGGTTCAGAAGAGCAGAAAGGAAATAAAAGCCCACAGTGAAGCACATTAATTCACTGGGCTGTCATCTCCTCTCTCCATTCCTTCCCTCTCTCAGACTCTGGGAGCCATACAGCACCAGGAATCCAGCAGTGCTGTGGCACTTGTGCTTAGATATATCCACACAAACACACCATGGCTGGCTCCTGGGCAGTGACAATGCACTTCCAAATGGGACACAGGCAGAGGCAAAAATCAGTGATTTCCTGCACCACTGAAATTCGGACTCCAAAAAATACTCATAATTTTTGAAATTATGGACTGACACACTTTTGTGAACTGTTATGAAGAAATCTGGAGCACACATGGCCACTGGGGCCAGGCAGCCTGGCAGGGGTTACTTAGCAAGTTGTCAAATTTTGAAAGATTTGCATAAAAACTTAGGAGATACGAGAAATGTTTTCACATTTGGATATGTTGAGGTACAGAGGTTATGTGCTGTGGCAGACACAGCTGCTTTTGCACTGGCACTCTTTAACTTCCTTTTTCTGTTAAATGAGCACAGAAATCTTCAGAGAAATTGCATCTGGAGTTACTGAGAAATGCTGCTGCAAACAAGACGGTGCCTCAAAGATGACAGGAAAATTCTGCAGGAAACTTAACAATGAATTACTAACTCAGAAACAAAGGATAATATTTTAACCACTAATGCCCTAAAGTAACATCAAACATATATATTAATGGCATAGTGACAACTAAAAGAAATAACTATTAAGTTTCAAATTCCTTCCAAAACAGATAAAGTGACAAAGACCTTGTAGAGTTACACATAACAAGCTTGGATGCCCACAACTACTACTGGTTTTAGCAGACTAAAAAACATATTGCACAACAGTTGATATGGGAACAGAGAACGTTGGGCTTGTACCCCGTTACCAGGACAAACCTTCTTCCTGCTGGGAGCAGTCCTGGAGCCTGGGGAGCCTCAGTCAGCAGGATCCCAGCAGGGGAGGGATGGAGGGATGGAGATGCTGCCCTCCCATCCGTGCAGTGGTGTCAGAGCAGTTCCACCAGCAGGACCTGAAAGCAGAACGTGGCCCCAAGGAAACATCTACGAGAGCTCGGTACAGCGCAGGGACATGAGAGTGGCTCGACAGCTACTTGCAACATGCTATTATCCATAACTACACTGGCAACAAAATAAGGCAGTGGGTTAAATTAATCATAAAATTGTTAGAAAACATGCAAAAATAATACTGAGTTAAAAAAAAAAAAAGTTTCTTGCCCCTTGAAGTTTTTTTTCCTCGTAAAAACGCGCATAGTTCCACACCTCTACGCTGAAATCCAACCTTTAAAAAGAAACCCCAAAACCCCCAGAGTAAAAAAAAAAAACAAAAAACCCCGAGTGCCTCAGTTGTTGTTCTCTTTGGTTGTGATGGTTGTGATGGTGACGAGCTGCTTGGCGGCCTTGGCGATGTCGTAGGCGCACTGGATGACCTGCTGTGTCACCAGCTGGATGTCGGGCGCGGGGCTGGGCTCGGCGGGCAGCGCTTTCCTGCACTCCGACTGCAGCCTGTAGGCACTGGATGTCAGCAGGCGCAGGGAAGCCCTCACCAGCTCCGATTTGGGCTTCTGGGAAGGGAAAAAAAAAAAAAAAAAAAAAAAAAAACACGTTGGGCGCCAATAAATGTTTCTTTTTGTGGATGCTTGTTGCTGTTAGTTAGGGGATTAACCCTTGGAATGGTGGTAATAAAGCACACAGCAACATGGTCATCCCTCAAGATAGGAAAGAGATGAAGTTTATTGTAACACACACTCCTTAAATATACACGAGGGACAGAATACAGACCATTGGTCACAGCAAGCAGCACTTCTTGCACGGATGTTTTTATTATAAACAACAGAGTTCTCAAAATACACACTCTGTAAACAGTAGCAGGTGCCTTGGTTTGTTCCTGGGAAAACCTCTGCTCTCAGGCCAGCTCCTGGGAAAGCTCCGTGTTCACACAAAACTCTCTTATGGGCAATTCCAAAGATGCTGGTGAGAGCCAGGGAAACACAGCAGTTTAAGTTTTAAGTTTTCCCAAGCTACTCAAAAGAAAACAGAAGGGAGAGAATCAATAACAAAGTTTAGCACCTGGTGTTGTAGACAGAGAGCGTGTGAGGAATGTGATGTTTTAGTAAAAACATGTTTACAAGAAGTGTTGCCTTCCTTAAACCAAAAAACTTATTCTATCCTTGGTTCAGAGAACCAGTTTATAAAAATGTGCCTATTCCTACAATAAATCACTTCTCCTGCTTTCTGTGTTACTGTATTTTTTCGCCACTCCCTCACCTTACAATGACATGTTTTAGTTTAGGGAAAACTTGAGAGGAAATTTTTCAATGGGTTTTTTCTAGGAAATAGATTTAAGTAGTTTTTTAAATAATTGGTTTGGTTATTTTTTTGGAGAGAAGTGAAAAAAATAATTTATTTAACAGTTAAAGTATTTTTTTAGTATAAAAATGAGTAATATTAAACCATAAAATTTTTGTTGTTTTGAAGATATGATAGATTTAGAAGAGGTTTTTTTGTGGCTTGTAGTTTGGTTTATTTAGTTTGTTTTTAGTTTTTTTGGTGTTGGGAAATGTGATTTAGATTAGGTTTAGTGGGTTACAGGCATGAGTTTTTGGTTTTTTTTTTAGTTTTTAGTTTAGGTTTGAATAATTTTGAAAAAAAGGAAAAATATAAAATATGCTTTAGGGAGTTTCTTTGTTTTAGTTAATCTTTCTAACTAAAAGTAAAGGAGAATTTTTGTTGTTGTTTAGTGTAGATAATATAGTTTGTGTAAAAGATGTGGGGGAATAAGCATAAGTAGTTTTTGATAATAAATTTTGGTTTTTTTATTTTTGGAATTAGTTTTAAAGTTGTAAAATTTAATATTTAATATTAATAGAACAGACGATTTAGGGAAATAAGTATTATAAAATTAAATTATAAATAATTATAAATTATAAAGGATTCTTTGATGCTGTGGCCAAGCCTTGCCTTCCCCTCGTGGCAGCAGAGGGAATTTCTCCTCCTGGGGAGGTTCCAGGCAGCAGGCAGGGAATATTGCTGCGTGCCCTCCCTTAGGAAGTTACTCATGCACATTTCTGGTGCCTGTTTACTGTCCCAGCCCACGTCCCGGCTGCCAGGAGGGGACAGCATGTCCAGGACAATCAGTACAGGGTGGGACAGCAGCCTTGGCTCTTTCCTTGCAGTTTTGGAGAGGTGGGTGAGGCTTAATAGGAACTCAGTCATGGGGATTTCACTCCCTAAATTTGCTGTGAGCAAAAAGATTATTTTGATGGATGGATAACAGATCTAAACGTGGCTGCAGGAAAGAAATCTAGGAGATGGCACTCAGATGGGAAAAGGGATGATGAGTCTGGTGAAATTCCCATAGAACCACACAATTTTTCATGCCAGATCCAAATACCTTCAGTTTTGTGCAATTTTTACAAGTTTTAAGTTCAAGAGTACAATTAAAGGCCTGGACTCACACTTTAGCCCTTACCAGTTGCCATGCTAATAAATCCAAAGGTGCATCATAACCCCATCATTTCTCCCTACCATTTTCATTCTGAAGGTGAAATAATTTTCCATTTTCATTCTGAAGGGGAATTCCATGTAAGGAGTGAGACCAAAACCAAAGGTGAAATAATTTTCTATTTTCATTCTGAAGGGGAATTCCATGTAAGGAGTGAGACCAAAACCATTCTGATGGTGGCAGGTACTTACTTTTGGGAACAAGGCTGCCATTTCTGTCACTGCCACATGTATTCTCTCGGAGCACGGTATATAGCTGCAGAAAGATGCCCTGGGTTATTTTTTGTGTAGAGACCCCCTTCCCTCTTCCACTGCACTGCCCAGTGATTGTTATTCTAAAAACAACCTTGTGACTTCAGAAAAAGCAAGAACTTAACAGTGCAAAATTATTTCTTAGATTTTTCATAGTTCTTCAGAGTTGGTCTGAAGGAGTAACTGTACTTTTTATATAAAACATTGTCAGGGAAGTTTCCATTTCTGTGCAACTTCAGAATACCAAGATGCCTTCTTGGATTAATTAATACCCAGTAAACAGACAAGGCAGAGTTCTCACACGCATGCATCCCCAAATTACCAACTGCATTCACAGTCTGCGAGTTCTGGGCTAAATATTCACCAATTCTGACGAGTTAGTTAATAAAACAAAGGCAGATTCCATGAATCCTCATAGATTTCACTTCTGCTTTATATACCAAATGAAAACTGGTCTGTTCAAAATAGAACTATTTACCATAAACTGCTGTGAATAGTGAAGTGTTAGTGTGCTCTCTCTCACAAATCTTATTTCAAAAGATTCACTTTTATGCTTCAAAGATTCAATTTTGGCCTAAGTTAGTTCACATGATCCAACCTTAAGAGAATCTCAAAAAACACAAAGCATTCAAGAAAACTATTCAGCATGTGTGGGTTATAGCAGGTCAGTGCCCTTTCAAGCAAAAAGAGTCCCCAAACCCACCCCCCCAATCATTATTTTTTTGATCTTCTTGCAATACCAAAGGTGCAAAAAAAATCAGTCACTTGCAAATGCACTGAGAGTGAAGCAACACACTGGGGTCATTTTGGCAATGCAGGAAAATTGCTTTAAAAGGAGTATTTCCATGTGTGTCAAGTCACATGAGTTCTTCCAAATAAATAAACTGAAAGTGGAGAGAGGTCTTCCAAGTTCACCACAATTCCCCTTCTGCTATAGAGTTAATGATTAATCTGCTTCCTGCAGCCACAGTGACCAGCATCCTACCTCATTAAAAAAGTCAGTTTACTGATTAAACCCTTCACTAACAAGGCAAAGAAAGCCCTGAGAATCACCTGAATGAGACACTCAGGTGAACATGGGTTTCACTCTATGTTCTCCAGGTCAGCTGCAAAGTTTGCAGTCGAATGGCTTTAGTTTAATGTCTAAACACTCACTGTGAGCTTGTGAGATGCTCTGACACTGTGTTGGGTTTACACACATTCCAGTGAGACATCAAGGAAGATATTCAAGTAGTGACAGCTTGGAAAAGGAATCCCTCATTAGCAGTAAATTGTGTTAATCTCTTCCTCCAATCCTGACATTTGCTGGCCGGGGTTTGAACCTGGGCAGTTCTGTTTTAAAGAGTCTCTCACGCAAATGTCACTTTTATTTTAGGCATTAAGGAACAGTATTTTGGTCAGGTTGGAAGGTACTATATAAACACAGATCTTTTTTCATAGATTTGGGATACAAATGATCTCATTTGACCCCCAGCTGTATAAACACTTGAGGGGCCTCAGCTGTCAGGTTTGAATGTTCCACCTTGGGAATGTGAAACTCCTGCTACCTTTGCAATAGTGCTAAGAAGCAGCAACCACGTGTTTTGTTCATGAAAATCACAGAATGGTTTGAGTTGGGAGGGACCTTCAAACCTCAAAGATTGCTTCCTAAAGGAAGAAATTCTTCCCTGTGAGGGTGCTGAGGCCGTGGCACAGGGTGCCCAGAGAAGCTGTGGCTGACCCTGGATCTCTGGAAGAGCTGAATGGGGCTTGGAGCAACCTGGCCTAGGGGAAGGTGCCCCTGCCCATGGAGGAGGTGGAACAAGGTGGGCTCTAAGGTCCTTTCTAACCCCAACTATTCTGTGATTCCATGAGCCAACCAACTTGTAATTTAATTTCTCTTGACAGACAATAAGAAATGAAATAGAGTCAGGAGAATATACCAGAGCCAGCTCCAGGCTGTGGTTCTGTTCCCCAGTGCTAACTGCTGGGAGCTGGAAGAGCTGAGCCACACCCCTGCCCTGGAGGGGCTGCCTGCAGCTCCCTCATCCCCTGCAGCATTTCATGCATCGCCTTTCCATGACCCCCGTGTGGCCGGAGTGGGAGGGAAAGAGGCAGCAGAGAGAAGGAGAAAGGACACTGTGCCTGGGAGGCAGGGACAGAGGCCAGAGTACCAGGAGGCAGGGCCGGGCTGCTGGCTGGTCAGAGGCTGCAGGGGCGCTCGCTCAGCCCCGGGGACCCTCGTGCCGAGGCTGTGTCTGAGCTGGGATGTGCCCCCACGCTCCAAGGGCCTGCTCAGCCCGTGGAGCACAGGGAAAGGGGATGGGAGAGAGTGAGAAACAAAAGGAAGAAGGGGTTTCATTAATAGATGATACTCTTGCATCATGGATTTTACTCTCCGGTTATCTATGCAGCACGTGGTTTTTCTCGACAACGTTGCCAGCACAAGCTTGGAGGATGTGGTATTACATCCTCAAGTGTCTCATTTTGGTAAGGAAGCATTCCCCTGTGTTAAGGAAGAGGAAAACAAAGAACAGCAGCTTCCTAGTTCAGTATTTTGCAAGATAACACTCATCTAAATAGGCAAACACCCCACTCCACGTGTGATACAGAAAACAAAAATGCAGCATAGCAGGTTTTTTAAAAACCTGATCAATTCAATGAAAGCCAGGCATGCTGCATTGTTTCCTTCAGTGACTTAGAAAAAATTCACATACTGTATCGTGTGATACACATAAAAACGACACTCATTTAAAGCTTCTCTGTGTGAAACAAGCAACAAGAGGTTGCACTAGAAAAGGTTACACCAAGGGCAATGAGCTCAGCACAAACACGGCAGAAGTCGTCACTCGCTGAGAAGGAGAGGCCACGCCGGCCCTGCTAAAAATAGCAAAGTACAAGAAGGAAAAAACACAGAACAGAAGTGGCCCCATTGTTGTGCACTTCTCTGAGCGAGGCAGGAAGTGAGGGCTCAACACAAACTCCTGCTGCTGCTTCTCCCAGGCACAGAGGGCACCGAGCTGGGGCCACAGCAATGCCAGACCTGCCAGCCTGCAGGGCCAGAGAGTTCCAGCCCCAAAATGTGCTCACATCTGGCAACATGTAACTTTTCATACAGCCTTCTAAAAGAGATGAGTGGGGAGCAACACCTGATGATCAGCAAGGGCAGTATCGCTTTTAGTCACCCACAGCTATTCTGGAAATTGTTCAGGTAGGCCAGAATTTCCCTGAGGGAGCTGAAGCTGCTGCAGCCTGATGTGCTCAGTGTTCTGCTTACTCAGCTGGGTCTGTATCTAAAACCAATAGTTCAAAATACTTTTGCTGGTACATAATTTGTACTAATACTTCAGCAGGAAAGCCAAATTCTCCCTCTTTCACAATTTGCTCCTGAGGCAAAGCTTGGTGTTACCATCACATTCTGCAGGGTGTAATTACCTATGGACACAGAGGGGGTGAAGACCCAAGAAAAACTTGCAGTGAGTTTTCTACAACACATTTGATTTGTGCTGTAGATAATACAACACTCGTTTTGCAGCAGGACTCACAAGTTAAGGGCAGGGCACTCACAAAGGGCTGGTCACTCACCCCCAACTTGCCCCATGGCACTAAGGACACCAGAGAACACAACAGACCTACACATTTTACAGGTGTGAAATAGCAGGGCTGTATTGCACTTTCACCTGTGCAACAGGTGAAAACACCTGAAGAATTTCCTTTGTTTCCTCACCAGCTCCAGAGCTTTTCCTTACCTGTCATGTTTGTTCTCCTGCGCCGCCCGCAGCAGCTCCTGGATGTTCTTGGTGATCTGCTCAGTTTTCCGAATCACATCTTCTGTACTGGGCAAACTGGAGCTGGGGGCTGGGTCTGTGTCCTCGGGGATGAAGCCCTGCCAAATGACGCTGTGCTGCCGGCCCTTCCTGCCCGACCTGCAGGGGAGCAAAGCAGGGCTTGGCCCGGGCACAGAGCAGCGTCCTGTCACCCCCAAAGCTGTGTCACAGCACCTACCCTGGCTCCTCCAGCTCCACGGGGGTGGTGGGGTTGTCATAGTCACTCTCAGACACGCTGCTCTGCTTCTCCAGCTTCGAGGCCTGCGAGGAACAGATTTATTTCAGCCTGTGCAGGGAAAAACAGCCCTGGGGCTGTGTGTGCATGTGGATTTGCTCTGTGCACAACAGCTCCTGCTAGCCTGGAGCAGCTGAGTCCCTCTCCCCATGCCAGGCAGCTGCTCATCTTGTACCTGGGCAGTGACAGCACAGCACAGCCCCACCAGCCCCTCAACACCCAGCATGGCAGGACAGACAGACAGACAGACAGACAGAGAACAGCACCCTTCCCTGCCACTGAAACTGCCCCAGGGGCACACTCTGAGAGGCCACCAGGAGCAGAGGCCAAGTGGAGAAGCAGCACCATGAAACAGGAGCCTGAAGAGTGAATAAGAACCACTGGAGAGGGAGAGAACCCCAGAGAAAAAGAGGCCAGACCAAGAGAGCAGAGCAGAGGCCAGAGACCACGATGGGGAATGCAGAGTGGAAAGCAACTGGTGGGAGGTTGGCCCTGGGAAGGCCACTGCAAAATGGGAGCCCAAAACAAGGGCTGAAGACTGTGGCAATGGGAGAGCCAAAATAAAGACAGGAGACAGAGATGGGGGAGCCCAAACTGCAGGTGGAAGATCGAGGGCACAAGTGGAACTGATGAGACCTGGAGCTCATTACAATTTGGGGGCCAACATGAAAAGGGTTAAAGCCCATTGCAAAGTGAAGCCCAAAAGAGGGAAGGAGGCCAAAGTGTGAGGAACTGAGGCCCATTGAATGCTTAATACTGGTCCAGAGATGGAAGATCAAAGAAGTGAGAGTTGTGCCCCAGAGCACAGGCCCAACCATCAGAGTAGAGGGCCACAGAAGAATGGTGTCAAAAGGAGGATAGGGGCCAATTCCAAAGTGGAAGCTGAAATGAGAGCAGGAGGAATGCAGGGAAGCAGAGGCTGGATTGACCCCAGAGGCTGATCCCAGAGCAAAGGCTGAATGAAGAAAGGGACAACAAAATGAGCTTGGAGGCCAAATCCTCAGCCAGGCCCCAGGATCGCTACACATCTGCTTCCTCAAGTCTTCTAAAAACTGCAAATCTTCACCCAGGTGCCCTGCAGAGCATGTCTGGTGTCAAACACACCACTCTGGTGTCACTCTGATCACAGAGCAGCAGCTCAGGGTCCTTCAGAGCCCCAACAGCCAGCCCTGGGGATCTTACAGAAACCCTCAAGTCACCATGAGGGAGTCTCCAACCTGCATGCCTGACCCAAACACTTAGGAATCTGCTTGCCAAATAATATTTCTGCCTCGAGGACAGACCAAAAAATGTGACCAGGAACTGGTTTTCACTGGCTGAGATTCAGTACATTTGTTAAGCACTCATCTGATGTTAAAACCATCAATTCTTAAGTGAAGCACCTGGTGTTAGGAACCCTTTTCAATTTTAAAGTTACTCTGCACAGAAGGAAAAATCAGCATTTTTTGAACACTCCTCTCTCAGGACAGCTGGTAAAGATCAGTTGTAAAAGTGACATGTATTTTGAAGATAAGAAACTATTTTATATACAGTCTGACCTTCCCCCTCTGCCAGGTGTACAGAGATAACAATCCTAATAGTAGCAAAGCTCTACCATCTGGTCAGAAATACAAGCAACAGTGATGAATTACAAGAAGAGGATCACTAATATAGAATCAGTGTAGAATAAAAACAATCAACCAAACCCTCTGCAAGTTTCCAGTACCAGACAGCACTGCAGACAAACCCAGATTTCCATTTGGCCAAGCAGGATATTACCTTGAAAGTTTTTTCTTCTATTCCTACTTGCAAATCTAATATTTTCTGGACTAATATATCTAAACACTGTACAGTCAAAATAAAATGGGGACAGAAGGAATTAAAAAGCAGGTTCTGGGTCCTGGCAGGGAGAGACCAGAGTAAACATTTAAACCCCCAAATTTGTTATCTTTAAGGCAAACAATCAATCAGGACCACCTGGATTGGTGCAAGCCACCCAAGGAAAGCAGCTTTGAAGCTGGGCCTCATGCAGTGCTTTTAGTCAGCAGGAGAGTTGTACATTGGCTTAGAAATATCAGTGAGAGCCTGGAAAAATCACTGTCCAAACAGCAGCCAGCCTGTTTTGGGGCTGTTGTGCAGCTGAACAAGTGACCTGGAGAACTGTGCACGGTGTTAAAGGTTGAAGATGTGAAGTTAGAGAGAGGCAAGAGCCCAGAGCTCGTGGCAGCAGGAATGGAAGGGAGGAAGTTCTGCTCCATGCAGGCTGGAAGGTCAGGCATTAAAAGGGGAAGAGAGAGGATGTGGGTCTGGGGAGATTGGCACCTCCTCCAGGGAAAAGATGGATTGGGAAGGTACTTAACCCTTCGTGTGCTCTCATCCCTCGACCAGGAGAGCGTGGAGGGGAAGGAAGGTAGAGATGAAGAGGAGGTCACAAACGCACTCCTCCCGATCTAAAAATGGGAAAGAGAAAAACCAAAACCAAAACACAAACAAACTCTTAACTGAAATGAAAGGAACATTCTTAAAACCATGGAGATGACACAAAGCAAGAATGATGTTGAGAATCTGGCTTAGGCTGAGGGGACTTAATTCTTTCAAAATACAATTGAATTCAAGCTCATTCTAATACTGAGATTCCAAAGGTGCCAAGTTCTATGGAGAATAAAAAAAATTCACCACATGCCAAATTAACTAACTCCACAAAACAAATCAATGCTTCAGAACTGCTACTGCTATCCAAATTTCCACCCAAATGACCAAAGGATCTATACAAAGCACTGTCACTCTTTGCAAACACTGTCACACACAAATGAATTTTGTCATTTCTTGCTGCCAGAACTGCCATCATATCAACATGACAATATAATTTAAAATTATTCCGATTTCATAGCTTAAATTAATTTAATTGAAGGTGGGGACCGATTCCCTTGGTGCAGTCAACTGTCTTCTGTGGAATGTGCATGGAATATTTGCCCTCCTTCATGCCAAAGGTAAATTGAAAATACATGTTAAAGATCTTAATGATTTACCTGGAAGGAAATACAAGACATTGTACCAAGAGGGAAGGATATTGTCAAAAATCCACACATTTTAAATGTGTCTAAAAGATACTGTCCTGTATTCCAGCCCACAGGGCAATCTGAGAAGGTGAAACAAAAAATTAACTGTGCTAATTAATTAAATGCACTTGTTAATTAAATGCAGTAGTGTGTGTTGGGTCACTTCTGTAAAGTGTGAACACCTCAGTGCAAAATCCCTCTGGCCAACAGAGAATTCCCTCTCCACGTCACACAGGAAAATATTAAACCAGAAGATTCTGCTTGACTGGCAGATCTAAACCACCTCCAGCTTCCAGTTCCACACTCTGAATAAGAAAGTGGTCTGGGGAAAATTTTTCAATTTTATTTTATTTTTGCAAGGTGGTTATGAAGCTCCACAAACTGGCACCTGCATGTTTATCTCCAGAAATACATGAACTTTACCTACCTTCTTGGAATACTATTTCCCCTCCCTTCCTGGTTTTCAGACAATTACATCGTGATATTTTATATATATATAAAAAAAACCAGCTGAGCAGAAGCCAAAAGCTCCACTTTAGATATTCCAGAACTGCTACAGCTCCTGCTTTTCAAACCATCAGGCTCCTGCAGACATGTTAATACAGCAAACATGAACAATTCTCACAGTTCTTATATTTTTTTTTCTCCCTCTGAGGCAGAAGCTGAGTGAACGGAGCGGAGCTGGAAGAGACAGGAAAAGCTGAACGTGAGAGGCAATGCAGAAGCAGCAGCAGTTTTACTCACGTGTGGAGGGAAAGGCTGCAGCCTGGTGATGTTTTCTTCTGGGTAGGTGACCTCCCCCATGGGCAGGTAGGGTTTCTGCCCCGAGCCAGTCTCGTACATGGACATGGGCCTGCTGCCCCGGGCCGACGGGCGCCGCTTTAGGGAGGAATTGCTGCTGGGGTCTGGGTACTCAGAACCACTTTGCACCTGATAGATATTGGTTGTGGCCTGTCTTCTGAGGTTGGTATTTTCACTCTGTAGCGTTTGGAGCTGAAAGAAATGTTTAGCAGTGGGATTTGGTTTCCTAAAGAGCAAGTGCCAAAAGCAAAGTGACCACGTGACACTCGCTTGTCAGCCGTGCTAGAAAATCCAGGTACTGCTGGCTGGGGGTTCATTTCCTTTTCAAAATCTACTTGACTTGCTTGGTATAAGCATAGAAGCACCTTTGTTCCAGATCTGGAAATATTTAGGTGCTGATTTCCAGCAGCTGCTGGGATGTAAACTAAGTTAGATGTTAAAATTGGCTGTTGTAGTTCAAAACACACAACGCGTTCCCTCCAGCCTGCTCTACTGGCACAGGAATCCTGGGACAGAATGAGGCTGTGGGGGAAGGACTGCCAACACAACAGTTTTCCAAGCAAAGGGATCCATTGCAGCAGCCAATACAAGGACTTAGAAGACTTTAATATAAGGCCAGTGAAATCTGACAATGCCAGAACTGCAGCATAGACACCAGAGGCAGCACAAAGGAACTTGAGCTTGCTCTGCAAAGCAAGGAAAGAGTTTAGCTCATGAAAATTAGGCATCAGCTGCTGCTATCTAAGAAGCCAAGAAAGCATTTTAAAGTTTTTTATTATTATGTATTTATTTGAGAGTAAAAATGCACCAATTCTGATGATTTTGTGGACTTGGAGTAAGTTTGCTATATTAACACATCAGAAAGAAAAGTTGCAGTGAAGAAAAACTTGCAGGACAGCACGGATCTCCTTTCTGCTACACATGTAAATATCCTAAAGTTTCATTAATCCATAGGCCCCAATGTTTTTTTTTTTTTTTTACCCTAGACTGTATTTGTTCAAAGAAACTCAATGTAAGTGAAAAGTTAATTCAATTGATGCAAGAAAAATGCTGAAACCAGTACAAGCTGTTGAAAGACCAAAGAAACACCCTGAGATCTCCCAGAATTGGCACTTAACAGACAAGGATATTCCAATCTGCTGAATTAGCTGAACCTCAGGTGCAAACAATCTCACCACTCTCCAAAAATACTCTGCCCCAGAACAGCAGCTCCACCCTACAGCCTGAACAACTTTCTCTACATGTGACTCTTGCAGGATTGGAATTATTTGGAAAACAGGATTTTAAATGCTAATTAAAGGGATTAATCTGAGGGTAAGCAGCTAGCCCTTTCTAGCCAGCTAGACAGGATAGTGAACTCAGATCTAAATTGTGCTTTACCCCACAAAAATATAGATAAGTGCACACACATAAAATGTGCTGGCATTTGATTCTTCATTGTTTAAAGCTGCTTATATTGAATCAAGACAGCAAAACCACCCAGGACTTGCAACAATTGTCCTGTCACTTGGAAAACTGATGTCAAAGTTTTGACATAAGTCAAATCATCCTCATGATTTGCAGGGCTGGGTCACCACCAGCACCACGAAAAAACAACATTCAAATCATGTGTTGCATATAAATATTTGCAGTTTCATGTCTGATCCCAAAGAAGCTCCACTTTAAAATGAGTTTTCTCACTATCCTAATACTTGATTATTCCATCCTCAGTTCCAGCAGTTTTAATCTCACAACTTCAGATACCCCAAGAGCTGGAGGGGGGTGTTCCTCTGTTACCTTTTTCTGCATAATCCTCAGCTCATCACTCAGGTTGATGTTCATTTTCATTAACTGCTGAATCTTCACCTCAGAAGCCACCAAGGCATTTTTAACCTGCAGATATTCCTGGGCTGTCACTGGTCCATCTGACAAGTCTGAATCCAGGCTCTAAGAAAAGGAAGAGAAAAATACTTACACCATTAAAAAGAAGAAAACAAGATCAGGAAATTTCAACAGCTCTTCATGTACTTACTTCAAAGGCATCAGAGTTCAAATGAAGTTTAAATTAGTAAGGTCCATTAACCAGAATAATTTTAAATCCTCTAGAAAAGCAATCTGATGTCAATCAGCTCTTAGCTCCTCTAAAAACATTTGCATCAGCATTTCAGTGATAAAACACTGTTTTATGAGGATTTAAAAAAAAAACATGTAATAAAGAACTGAAAAATTATAAAAGACAGACTGTTAAATATCCAGTGTGCATGTCTCCCGGGGAGGATTAAAATAGAACCACCAGGTTTTACTGCCCTGTGATGCCATCCTGCATTACTCCAGGAATGGCTTAACTGACTTGGACACTTAGTCTGCTGTATTTCTTCAGTAGGAGGCAGTAAATATTTGTGAAATACCATGGAATCACTGCTTCAGAGCTTTTTGGCAGATCCAATTATTTCATCTATATCTTATCTTCAGCCATACACATTATTTTTACAACAAAAATTTCTTAAGCAACAACACTTCATCTTAGAAAGTTCATAGACTGAGGCATGATAACAAAATTAATTAATTAAAATATTATTTTTCTGATAATTTATGCAAATTACCTTTATGAATAACACTTAGGGGTGTCTCACTATTTCAATCTTACCTTCTGCCTGTTTGATTTAGCTGCATTTGTTTCCAGATCTGTATCTTCATCTGAAGCAACACTGTCATAATCAGGCTGGTCATTGTCCTGACTTTCACTGCTGTGCTGATTGCTGATTGATTTGAGAATCAGCTCCACATTTTCTGCAGATCAACACATGAAACATATGCTAGTAAGACTGGAGAAGAAATGGAAGTTCATACTTTGAAAAAAAAATTAATTTTGATCCACCTAGGAGGAATAAATGATTACTGTTCCAAACTTCAAAGTTTTATGGTTTTGTCTTTTTATTTTTTCTAAGTGTTTAGGCAAGTTAAAGTAAGTGGTGAGAATTGTTTAGCAGCTTAATAACATTCATACAAATTAAAAAAGCTCAGACTACATTGGACAAATGAATGTCAGCATGCAAATGAAAAATATAGGGAAATATTAACAGTTAGGAAAGATTTTTTTGGTATTTTTTTCTCCAGAGAGGAAAAAAAAGATGAAAACAATAGATCACTGTCTTAATTCAGCACTGCTGAGGGGCTGACAAGAAAAGCTCACTCACCTTTGGAACCAGTGAGAGAATTCCCCTGTTGTCTTCGTTTGGCATCACTTAAAATGTCTATAACCAGTGTAGCAAACTCGTGGGCATTAAATCGAGCCAGTTTCTGCCTTCCCTAAATACAGAAGAATGCAGAGGAAAGAAAAGTATATCCTGGATCAGAAGAACAGCAGAGTTCCCAGGAAAAAATAAGACTACCCACTTGGAGTTGACTGTTCAACTACATTTATTGAAAAAAGTGTGATTTAAAGAGGAAATGTGAATTTATTTTAACCTCTTTCTAAGTATGTGCAACTCTTCTACAATAATGAAAAGCAGTAAAGCAATATTACTTAGGTCTACTTAATTAGCCGGGCTTTTAAATTATTTTTACAGTATTCAGATTTCATACCTGATTCCTGGTTGAGGAATATTCAGGATTTACAGGAAGAAAAGGGACCACGGTGGTCTCTGTCACGAGTGTGCTGTGGTTCTGAGTAGCAAGCCAAACTGCTCCAGAGGAAAAAAGAAAAAAACAAAAAAAGGGAATAACCTTCCTGTACTGCTTGACATTATTTCTTTGTCAAATAAAAGACTGCAATTTCAAACACAAACACAATCAATTCAAAGGAAAGCTTGTCCCCAGAGGGTTCTCTACTTTGTGAAAAACACAGGATTTTTTCAATTAACATCCCCTTCAGGCAATGCAAGACAAAGAAACTCCCCTCAGCAGTAATTGCTGAATACAGAAGCACTTGAACAGAACATGTGCTTGGATTGGCATCTTGTATGTAAAGTGACAATCCAGGCTTGCTTTATTTCATTCCACAAAGTCTCACTCACCTGCATCTGTTTCCCTTCTGTCAACTTCATCATACACATCCATGGCAAGTTCTTCAAATAAGTGGTTGCTTAGCTAAGGGTAGAGGAGAACAATTACAGTTTGTAAAGAAATTAAATGCAGTGAGATCTCTGAAAACAGAAAATAAGAGAGACAATGCAAGAGCACAACTCTGCTCTTTACTCCAGCCTCTGTAATCCATAGAAATGCTCCTTTCTCTGCCTGCACAGGCAGCAGACATGTATGACCATCCCATTTCTAGGTACAGACAACCATCCTGTTTTACACTCCTCTTTTCCTGGTCCATGGATTTTTTTTTTTTTCTCTCCCATCTGACCACAAAAAGACTTTTTGTGTTTGGGGTGAGGCAGAGGAACTGTGGCAATGAGGTACCAAATGTCACTGGAGATATGGACTTCAATGAACAGTGAAGGCTCCCAAAATATTTGTGTGTTTCAAGCCCCAAAATATTTGAGTTTGCTCCTACAGCAAATGGGTCAAGAGATACTTGTGCTAGGGAGCTTGAGAGATGAAGTGCAGAGTTTGCCACATCTAGAAAAGGAATTTCACTTACAGACTGAAGCTTCTTCTTGGCTGCTTTTGCCAGTTCTGATACATCCAGACTGCTAAGAAAACAAGAAGTGATCATTACATCTACAGCATTTCATGGCTTCTACATATCAAAATTCTACATTTTGGTAACTCAGTGATTAGAAAGTCACTTTTACCTTAAACCCTCGAATATTTCAGTATTTTTAGCATTGCTTTTAACACATTGATAATATTAATATTGCTATTATAATATCACAATTAGCATATTATTAAACTTTCTTTCACAACAGTTTTTACATTTAAAATGAAGTAATACCAAAAGTTCTTCAGAATATAAATACTCACACAATTTTAAAGTCATTAAAGTTTTTCACAGAAATTTTGCAAGCAGGAGGTTGGACAGTGGTTTACTTACAGCCGTCTATTTCCAATTGCACAGCAATAAAAGAGGAACAGGAACTTAAAATTAGTACTTGGTATTTTTTATACAAATATGATTGCATTGATCACAATCAAAAGTTAAAAGCATTACAAAAATCAGGAAAATACTCAATTGGTCCTTAAATTATTTCCACAATCTGTTTCCTAAGAATTCCCCATGTGTGTTCCCTTCACAGAAATGTCTCACTTTCTCCCTGAATTTTAATAAATATAATCACCTTCTAGAATTTCCTGATTTTGTTGGTATCTCAATATTCTTTCTACGAAAAAAAGCTTTCAAGACTAATAAAGGCACACATAAAAAAGTTTGAATGGCAACAAGCTTAAAAGGTGTTTCAGAAAGGAAAGAAAATTAATTATTAGAGTTTTTTACTCTGATGTTTTCAGACATGTGATGGAATCAGCAACTTACCTGTCTGCCATCTGAGGTATAACAAAGTGCTGCCCATTTTTGTGCTCTAGAGTTGAAAACAAATTGCACTTTATTAGGTTGGTACTGGCCTACAGTTTTCAACAACAAGCATCAGACAACACTAAATAGTTTATCTTGCATGTAATTACTCAATTTCCAACAGGCAACTAGGCAAGTTATAAAAGAAGGCTCATGCCATGATTTCCAGGTGTTAGCAAAGATTCCAAATAAGGCTTATTAGTTGTACAGAAATTCCATTAAAAAAGAAAATTAAGTTCTAACACAGGTACCTTTATGGTTAAAAATCTGTAAGTGTACTTGTGTTCAAAAGGCACTCACTTAACAGAACACTCCCCTGCTGCAGCATTTCAATTAGAAGAAACTACTTGAAAGAGTTTCTACAGTATATAAAGAACATGTATTTGTGGAACATCAGGAAGGAATTTTGCTTTTCGTTTATATCTATTTAAAACCCTGCAGTTTTATCCCAATTTTAAATGCATAAATTCTAATCTTGCATCTTATACTTTCTTTGGTTCTGTGTAATTTATATAACATTGGAATATTTGGAAAGTGCAGTGCACAGATATGTCACAGCACAGTGTGAATGTGCTGTACCTGACAGTGACAGGTCTGAGGGTGCAGGTGTTGTGCTCACCTGGTTTCCTGCCACAGAGGTAGAAAGCCAACCTGTCTGTGAGCTCGTACTGGATCTCCACCAGCCTCTCTGCCAGCTCGTGGTGCCCCCCTTGCCTGCTCACACACAGGGACAGGGGACAGTCGGTGACACACACAAACGGTCAGAGAAACACATTTAGTACAAGCCAACACTGCACCCATCACAAATCACAGCCTGGTTCCACCCCATGTGCCCCAACCCATCTGGGACAATCCTGCAGTAATTCCTGAGCTACCCTCACTCCTAAAGCCTGAACTTGCAGAAACTCTTCTCCAATTAACTTCCTGTCAACTGCTAGATTGGCACAGCTTGTTCATTTGACATCATAGCTGATGTCTCGGGAACCCAGAACACAGGCTGTGATCTGATGAAAATATTTATTCCTCATTTTTATTCATTCACTCTTTCTCGGAAAAGTATTATTAGCATTTAACAGAAAAATTAATTCAGGACAGAAACGTATCTTAGTGTGATTTATGGACATCAGAGACTCCTACCTTGCATAATCAACTGGAGTTTTCCCATTTGAATCTTGTGTGCCAGGATCAGCACCATAAACTGCCAAGAGTTCTGCTTGCAAAGTCTGTCCTGCCTTAGCAGCAACGTGCAGTGGGGTGTTTCCTTTCTCCTGCAAGAGATTAAGGAAAAATATCTACTTAACCAACAGGTCTGAGTAGAAGATTGAAATATAACATGAAATAAGTATAAATAATATGAAGTGGAATTGATTGTGTATTAAAATAATGAAAAAAAGTGTTCCTACAGGATGAAAGAAGTTGGCTTGAGCTCCTAAGGAGAGCAGTCGCAAACAGGTCTCCAGATTCCCTGTCCTCACACTGGAATGGAGTTGCTGAAAAAGAAGCAGAATTATATTTAACACAGCAGCAACAACTGTGATTCAGCAGTTGTTTTTCAGCCGTGCTTTGAGAAACAGGAGTATGCAGAGTTCTCACTAGAGCTCTTTTGTGTAAAGGGTTTTGTCCAAGTCCCCTCAACTAACGCCTCTTAATCATCATCTCCAGTGATAAACACAAATAAGGGGCTTCAAGCTGAAGTCAAGCTTTATTTATTTATGTAATAGTGCAGAAAAGCAGAAACAGTTAACCAAAAGCAATGAAGGGAAGTCAGTGAGATTTGCCTGTGCTGTCCCAGGAGCTACTGACCTTGCTGAGATCCTTGGCAGTGACACTGTCGTCCTCCCTGCATGGCAGGCGATGCACAAATGCTAACATTTGATATTTAGCTCTGATGAACTCTGCTTTGTTGGGACTGCAAAGAGAAATCCAGGCAACAAGAAGGGAAAGGAAAGAAATATCAGTGCTTTCATAAGTAATACAGATGCTCCAGAAACAGAAAAATTTCACAAGTGAAGACTGAATCAGAGCTTTGTGTGTTGCTGGGGGCAAAGTTAGGCATGGAAAAATATTTTCATTAAAAAACAACCCAGTGCAGATTGCCTGACCATACAGAGAAAACGTCTGTTACAACCATCAAGTATCTGCAGACTGTAGCATGTGGTGTCTGTTTCTTAAAAGAAATACAGACTTTAAAATCATGCCAACTTAAGATCTAAACTTACTCTACACAGTTATTTACATTTTAAAATGAAGCACCATAGTCAGGGACAAAAATATCTGGAGTTTTATTTCATTCCTCAACCAAACTCCATTTTGTTGGCAGCATTCAGTTAACTGAAGCATATGACAAAGAAAAGTCCTTTGACTGAAGTGCAAGCAAAGGTCCTCACTATTCAACAGGAAACAATAACTCAGAGAATTCAAGCACTGTATTCCTATTTCTGCAACAAATTAAAAAAAAAAATAATGCTTGGAAATAAAATTTAAAAATAACTACCAAACACACACAGGCTCCTATGGATCCCCTGCTGCCCTGTCACTGCTGAATAAAATAATCCCACTTCTCTAAGGTGACAATTGTGCATTTCCCACTTACTGCACTTTATCCTGCGGGCTGGCCTTGCGCCGCCCGCTCATCACAGAGGCAGGGTCCAGCAGGGAGTGCTCCCAGATGGAATTAGCACCATTGTTGTACAGAGTTTCCACCATCTGAAAGCCAGAAACACACAGACATTTTGCTGCTGGCTGCACTAATCAAATAGCTGTAATTATTTTCAAGCAGGTATCAAGCCAACAGATTCCCACTCTGTGTGCCAGCAGCTGTAACCTGCTGGGATATCATAACTGGGCTTAGGATGTTGTGATGTGGAATGAAGTGAGAGCCCCCTTCAAATTCTCTGCTCTTCCCAAAAGCACCTCCAGTGAAAAAAATTCAGGTTGAAGCAGATGTACTTCAGAGCTGTGAAAGAAATTTTGAAGTGACCTTCCAAAGCAAAGGCATCAAATTCAAAAGGCAAAGAAAATTCTGACTTTAGTGGTCCATCACAAGAGAAACAAAATGAGAACAACTTAGAAAAACAAAGCTTAAAAGGACCAGCCCTCTCAAAAGAAAGTTTAGTGATTTAAATTGAATTAAAAAATCACCATCTTTTAATGGAGGAAAACGGTTTTCCTCTGTACCTGCAGCAGTGTTGGAGGCCACGGGGTGTGTTTGAGATGCCTCACTTGGGAGATGTGACGGCCCAGGCTCCTGTGCACACTGCAGCACTCATCACAGATCAGGACCCCTCTGTTTATGGATGCCCAGCAAGGATCTGCAAAAAGAAGCCATCCATTATAACACAGGAAGCAACGTGACCTTGGACTACAAAAGCAGAGTCTAAAATGAGCAGCTCTGCCTTTTAACCTTCCCTGCTTAGCCAGGGTGGGAGCCTGTGAATGTCACAGCCTTGCTGGGGCTCTGGATGCTGGGAAAATGGGAAACACCAGTCCTAGCACTCTTGGGGGATGTGGGATTCCAAGGACAGCGAGGAGATGTGCAGTGGAAATTTGGGAAAAAGTTTGCAGTTCTTCTTGTGAAAATACTCTCCTTTCTAAACATAACAGGACACTGAATTTATCACCACCTTGAAGGGCTTTACTTGTTTTGTGGACTCCCACAAAAGTATTCCTGACAACAGTGCCTACCTACTCTTTGACAAAACTCTGGTTTTTTGTTTCTAAGTTTGTCAAAAAATCTTTTTTAAAAAAAACCAAAGTTGCCACAGCATCAGGCTTTCCCCCCTACTACTCAGTTTTCAGTTCTATATTATAACAACATCTTTTAAATTTTCACTTTAAATAATAAAAACACACAAGAGTGTCATAATAAAGACGGATACATATGTGCCAAGCCAAAGGCTCAATAAAATCCAAAATTCTCAAGCAAAATAACTTCATCTCTCACCAGACCCAAACTGAACCATCTTAAAGCAGAAAACGGATGGGAAGTGAAGTAGTAAATAATATATATGAGCTATTCAAACATCAAAAGGCATAAAATCAAGTAGGAATGGTACATTAAGTTGAAACAATAAATGCCCACAGGACTCCAAACAGGTCCCTCGGCTGCTCAGAGCTCAATCTCCAGAAGAAATTCCAATTTCTGTCAGTGACACGTGAAACTCAGCATGCCAGAACCCAGCAGGAACAGGCAACTGAGCTGCCAGACAGACCTTCAGACCTAGCACATCCCAGGAGAACAAAAAAGGAAATCAAGATCTCTTTTATTCTGGAAAAATCTTAATTTCAAATGCAGAGATGAGTCTGAGGCTAAATAACTGAGTACAAGGCAAGCTTGGTATCTGATGAGAGAACTTCTGAGTCCTGTCAGAACACATCTGAGCACTGGTGCATCACATGGAAAAGTCTCCTCTGACCCACACAACAAATGGACTGAATCCCTGCAGATGAGATGTGATCCCAGCTGTGGTTTCTGAGCAGAGCTGATGATCTGGGTGTGCTGCAGGCAATGCAGGCAAACCTGTCTGAGCCACAGAGCATCTCTTGACCCACCAGAACCAGCACAGCCCAGAGCCAAATTAAAGCAGGTGAGACAAAAAAAATAATCCAGTTGTTAAAATACAAATTACAACAGGCACATAGAACAAGGTGTCAAATCATTCCATTATTTAACAACACTGACTTCCAAGAAGAAAAGGAATAGTAATGGAATGAGATGCATTCATGGCAACCTAATGACCCAAAATGAGGCAGCCTTCCAGATTAATGAACCTGGTCCCTTCTTATTAGAGACAACCTCATCACACACAGATGGGATCCTTAGGGATCCTTTCCCTTGCCCATTTCCAGGCTGTTTGTGAGCATTGCTCTTCTTTATCAACAGTCAGCACTGGGGGTTTGCTTTACATCCACCTCAACACCCAATGCTCCTGGATATTTCAAGTTTAAATTTAATGCAATGAAGTGTCTGTCCTGGAATCTGAGTAATTTTTAAGAGAGACCTAATTATGGACTCGATCAGAATATGTTTAAGCCAGTACCAAAATACACAGACTCCCAGAATCACTGAGGTTGGAAAAGACCTCCGAGACCATCGAGGCCAACCTGTGACTGATCGTCCCCTTGTCACCAGCCCAGAACACCGAGTGCCACATCCAGGAATTCCTTGGACACCTCCAGGGATGTGGTCTTCAAACCTCCCTTGACAGTTCCAAGCCCTGACCACCTTTTCCATGAGAAAATTCCTCCTGGTGTCCAACCTGACCCTCCCCCGGCACAGTTTGATGCAGTTTCCTCTCCTCCTGTCCCTGTTCCCTGGGAGCAGAGCCTGTCCCCCCTGGCCGTCCCCTCCTGTCAAGGGAGTTGTGCAGAGCCACAAGGTCCCCCCTGAGCCTCCTTTTCTCCAGGCTGAGCCCCTTTCCCAGATCCCTCACTGCTCCTGGTGCTCCAGCCCCTTCCCCAGCTCCGCTCCCTTCTCTGAACATGCTCCATGTCTGTCCTGGAGAGAGGGGCCCGGTGCTGGACAAAGCAACTGAGTGGCCTCAGTGTCCAGCACAGGGGTGGCCACAGCCTGGCCCTGCTGCCCACGCTGGTTTTCGGTACAAAAGACGATTGGGGAGAAGCTGCAGGGCCGGGCTGGCGCTTTCAGGAACCTGCAGGGTGGTTCAAAACAGGAAGCGTGAGATGAAGACAAGCCCGGCTGTGGGTTTGAGAACTGAGCTCCTGCCTCGGGATAGGAAGTACAGCACAAGAGCTCCTGTAAGATCACCCCGTGTCACAGAAAAGCCTCCACGCTCTGCCGCACGGACAAAGGGGGCATTGATGAGGTTTCAGGGGAAGCACTAATTAATGCAGGTGCCGGGCACACCCGCTGTGGTGCAAAGGCTGCAGCCCCCAGGTCTCCCGGCACAGCCCCCGCTACACACCCTACAAACCCTCTGCTTTAGCTAAAGGAAGGGGTTGATCCCTTTCATTTACAGAAAGATTAAATTAAGGTTTCTTTATACACGTGGATAAGCCAGAGGATTTCTAGTAAATAAGTAAAGACCTGGCAGCGCTCTAATGTCACGATAAAAAGCCGGGCTACAGGATTACCCTGACAGTGATTCTGATACCCCGAGGAGCTTAAGGAACATAATTCACACAGCTTTATCTCCGAGCACAACACCCCTGATGTGTGGGAGCATAGATAGGCTCCCGTGTGTGATAGGGACAATTGCCTGCCTGAGAGATACCAGCTCCATTTATTGCAAAACTAAATTTCTGCAGGGATACCAGTACAATGCCAGAATCCCAGACTGGTTTGGGTTGGAGGGAACTAAAAGTTCACCCAGTTCCAATCCCTACCATGGGCAGGGACAGCATCCATTATCCCGGGTTGCTCCAAGTCCTGTCCAACCTAGCCTTGGGCACTTCCAGGGATGGGGCAACCTGTGCCAGGGCCTCACTATCCTCACAGGGAAGAATTCCTTCTGTAAAAAGAATAAAGGTACTTTCTGGAAGTTAGTTTGGAATTTTTATTAATTTTTAAAACATAACTTCGATTTAATGGAAGTTGTTCTCCCCTCTCTCACATCCTATCTTCAGCCAATTCAAGTGTTATCTATTCATTTGAGTACGTGCATAATTAATTAATTATATTGGAAGAACCTGCCCAGAACACAAACAGCAAAAACTAGAGAGACAGAAAAGATACAGACAGAACAAACACACAGAGCTGATGAAATAAAGCAGGACGGTTTTAGACACAAGAACAGCAGAACTACAGATGGTCGGGAGATGCAACAGCCTCTCTAAAGATCAGTTTCCATAAGCTCCCGAACTGACCTGCAGTGGATACGTGTCAGCCCAGAGCAGACGCTGCTCCCTGAACGTGTCCGCGTCTCCAGACACCTCAGCGCAACTTTCCTTGGAAGTTTGGGACATCTACACCCAACCCAGCCGTGGGACAACTCCCAGTTTAACTCCCCCCGACGCTGGGAATACGGGAATGGCTGAACAGCTCCGAACCCAGCCCCGCTCTCGCCTTCCCAACTCCGCCAAAACTGCCCCGGTCCCCTCCAGTGACACATTCCCACCTACGCCCTCCTCCCACCTTTCAGCCCCGTGACTGAAGGTGGATTTCTGTCAGCTTTCCTCCTTCCTAACCCGGGGAGCTCCACATTTCCTTTCATGCTGTTGGAGATCTACAGGATGTTCCCGGAGCTCTGCCCGCCCCGGGCTCGGGAGGGGCGGCGGTGCCAGCGGGACCCGGACACTGGGACACCGAGTTGTGTCCCAGGGGCTTGGAACAACCTGGGCTCCTGGAAGGTGTCCTGCCCACGGCAGGGGGTGGACGGGAGAAGCTTTACGGTCCCTTCCCACCCAAACCATCCCGGCCCATCACAGGTGTTGCGGCGGCCGCTCCGGGGCGGTGACACCCCCGGGCCAGCGGCGCCCCCGCGGCCCCCGGCCCGAGAGGGGTCTGCGGGACGAGCCCGCGCGGTGCCGGTGGCGGTGCAGAGCCTACCCTGAGCGCTGCAGTCGGCGCAGACCTCGCTGCTCCTCAGGCGCTTCGCCATCGCGGGACCGGCGGCAGCGGCGGCAGCGGGGCCGGTAACGGGCCCCGCCAGCCCCGGGCCGGCCCCGAGCATGCGCGCCGAGCCACCCTGTGCCGCTCCACATGTCGCCCGTGCCGCCATCTTTACTCCTGGCACGGGCCTGCCTTCAACTAAGTCCTAGTTCAACGGCGCAAGACCGAGCGCTCCCTCTCGGGGCCGCGCCCGCCCGCCCGCTGCGCTCTCTCGGCGGAGTGACGGGAGGCACAAGGCTTCGGAAGGCTGGTGGAAGTGGCCGCTGTGCAGCAAGCCCTGCCCTCACCCGCCATGGCGGGCGGGCGAACGAAACCACGGCCAGGCGAAGGCGGGGTGAGAGCAGCCAGCGCTGAGCGCTCCCCCCGCGCGGAAGGCAATGGGACAGCTGCGGGCGGGACGTTCCATCTGTCCGCCCGCAGAGGGGGAGGGGGAGCAGCTTCCGCTTTCTGTGCGGTTGTTGGTGGCGGTGGAGTGCGGGGGACCGCGAGGAGCCCCCCTGCTCCCGCCGCGCTGTGGTTCGTCCCAGCCGTCCCTGGAGGGACAGGGAAGAGGGACGGGGACGGCTGAGGGGGCGAGAGCGGGGAGACCCCCGGGAGCGGGGCTGAGGGGACTCCGGGAGGAGACCCTCGGGAACGGGAGGCTGCGAGGGGCACCAGGAGCAGGGGAGACCCCCGCGGTGGGGTTTTGTATGGGGCTCCCTTTGGAGAAGGGTGAAGAGTTCATAGGAGGTTGTGGCCCAGGCTTGCACACACACACCTGGGCCAGGTGGGTGCCAGCAGAGACGAGAAGCTGAAGGGGTCAAGGCTTGAGTAACTTGGCGATCTCCAGCATCCAGAGAGGGCAGAGTGAGGGGCCCTGGCTGCCCCTCCGCAGGTGTGTGCCGGGATGAGCTCCCCTGGCGGGGCCAGCAGCGCCTTCCCCCTCCATGTCCTGGTGTGGAATAACGACTACAGGCGGCTGGACGAGCAGCTGCAGGACCAGGTAACGGGGGGCCCGGGCCCTGCGGGGGCTGCTGGGGAGGGGCTAGTGGCTCTAAAAGAGCTTGTGCCACACTGCGGGGCTTGGTGGCCCTCCCTCGCTGCTGTACGAGGGAGAAGCAGGCTGGTGGTGCTGCCAGGAGCGTTCGCTGGGCTTGAGGGATCCCTGCGCTTCGTTACCTGTTTATTTGTGGTGTGGGAGTGATGTACGGAGGTGTAGGAACATACCTTCACGTCAGGTACTAAACGTTGGCTTCCCATCTGTAGAGCTCTACTCTGAGCAGTCTAGTGCAGTTGCAGAGTAGCTCTTTGGAGGAGTTAGAAGTCTCTCAAGGAGAGCAGCTGTGATGGACACTAATTAATTTATTAAAGTAATAAATAGTGTTTATCTTAATGGGAAGTCAACGTGCAGCAAAGGTGGCTGCTGCTGCTGGACATGAAACCAGCCCCCATCTTGCTGAGCACCATCAGTTCTCATAGATTTGTTGCTGCCCAAGACCGGGGGCAGAGTTTTTATATTGGTTGGAATGTTTTCAGCATCTCTGGTAAAAAAAAAAAAATAAAAAATGGATCATTGTTCCATGCTGCAGAGTAGAAAACACAAAGCTGTCCCCTCTCTGGGACACGATGACGTAAGGAAATGGCCTGAAAGCTGCAGCAGAGCTTGAGCAGCAAAAATCCTTCTGGCTGAGCTGCTGTGGAAAAGCTCTGACAAGGGCTAGAGTGAGGTACAGTTAATGAGCAGAGCTGATTAATTAATTATACCTGACACCACAAGTACGTGAGCCCAAGACCAGCTGTGCCACCTCCTTCCTGACTGTCACCTGCAGCTCTAACGGTGCACCTGACTTACTAATTCCTGCCTAGAGCATGTTCCTGCCCTGGTTTGGGAGAATCTTTGGAATGCAGTCACTTTTTATCTAATTTGTGTCACCTTATGCATTAACAAAACTTTAACCTCACTGGCACGTTGCTCCTGTGTGTTTATTTCTGACACCTGTGAGAGTCTGTGGTTAAATAGGGATCACTCAGCAGCTCCCACCTGTGGAATGCTGCTTCCTCCTTCCATTCCCAGCAGCCTGTGAAGATGGACTGCGGCTCTTACTTCCTTTACCGGCTTTTAAATACTTCCTTTTTTTTGTTTGTTTTTTTTTTTTTTTTTAAAGTATTCCAAAGATACATTTTCCCCTGCTTCTTTGGGATGAGCTTCCTGCTGCCAGAGGGATGCGTGAAGGGATCGAAGTCACTTCCCAGCTGCAGCTGGAGTGGCAAATGGGGTCGGGCATGTGGGGACCAGGGAACAGCAAAAAAAAACCAGTGGGGAGGGACCCTTGGAGCCCTTTGGTGCTGCAGTGTTGGAGCTGTAGGAGGTGGGGAAGCAAATTAATTCATGTTCCACCCCAGAAGTGAAGATGCTTTAAAGCGAAGCTTTCCCACTCTGTGTGAGATATTCTGACTTGAAGCTGCCAGATAACGCTGTTAACGTGCATAATAACCTTCCTTTCTCATTCTGCTATTGACTTTCCCCTTTTCCTTTAGTTATAGATGCTCTTCTGTTTCAAATCTCTAAGCTAATAGTGAAAAATGTGTAAGGTATGAGTATGTTGTGCTTGCATGTTTTGGATATTTGTGCCTGTGTAGTTTATTTTTTTATTTTAGTGACTTGTAGAGAATGCCCTCACTCCTCATTGTGCTGTGTGTGCTTTGTGAAACACCATCTGCTTCTGTCCTTTCCAAAAGTGCTGTCCAAAAGCTGTGTTGTATGCCCTGTTGTCTTTTTTTTCTCCTTTTCCCCCCCATTTTGTTGTACAGTTTAAGCCTTGGTGGGGTCTCAGCCTCTCGGTGATGCACAGGGACAAGACCTCCCATCTCCTCCTGAGCCTTCTGGGGGGAGACAGAGGGGGAAATAATGCCAGAAAAAGAAATGAGAGGCGCCAACAAGAACTCCTGTCCTACAATTTTTTTTGTCATTTCATAGGCCCCCCTTCTGCTTCTCCTTTTATTCACTTGGGGAAGCGAGACAGCCCCACAGAAGGGCGGTGCAGTAGATTTTTGGGAGCAGATCCGTGGGAATGGCAGGGAATATTGACTCCTGGATTAGCCCTGTGTTTGTGCAAGCTCTGATGAGCTGCCCTGTTTCTGTCTCGGGCACTGACAGGATGTTGACCAGCGGGATCCGCGGGGCCGGACCTTGCTGCACTTGGCTGTTTCCTTGGGTTACATAGAATCTGCCAAGGTCCTCCTGCAGCACAAGGCTGATGTGACCAAGGAGAACGCGCAGGGATGGACGGGTAAGGACAGCCTGGGGTGGGATTCTTTCAGTAGCAGATGTTCTTTGTTTTTATGTGGAATTTTGGTCAGCAAGCAGAGTCACACGAGGGCTGTGGCTGGGGTTTTTTTTCAGTTTTGCATGAGGCTGTCAGCACAGGGGATCCAGAGATGGTCCAGCTGATCCTGCAGCATCGGGATTACCAGCAGACCTCCATGACCCTCGGAGGAGTTCCTGAGTTACTGCAGAAAATTAATGAGGTAATGATTTATTGAAGTGTAAGCTCTCACTCCAGACTGAAATCACTGCTTGAATTCTCATTCAAGTAGTTCAGTTAAGTGAACTATTGCAATCAACTGGGCAATTGTGTTTTGTTCCAACCTGCATATTCCATTGTGCTGAGGGACATGGAGGCTTTTCCCTGACTTTATTTAAATGCTTTGTCAGTATTTTGGAGGCTGAATCTGGAAGACATTACTGCCCCTCCAGTAAAACAAGGAAGAACAGCTCTCCAGAAATCAGCAGGGGCAGGGCAGTGCCTGTTGTGTTTGCTGCTTTCAATTTCAGTTTTAGCATTCACTTACCATTTTGCCAGTTCTGCTGTCCTTTTTTTATTCCTTTATCTAAAATGTTCACAGGAAACACTGCATTGTATGTCACTATTTCATGAGGTATTCATCAGGTGTTTTCCTTCTGCAGACTCCTGACTTTTATGTGGAAATGAAATGGGAGTTCACTAGCTGGGGTAAGAATCCTACTCCTTGTTACCAATTCCAAGCTATAAAAATGAGTTACAAATGTCCCACAGCACAGGCAGGGAAATAGTCTCTCCCCGGAATCCTTCTCTATCTCAAAATGACCTCTTGTGCTTTTGTTGCACAATTATTCTTTGTTTCCTGTTTATTTAGTTGGTTGGTTTTTGGTAGTGGAGAATTCAGCTGTTGCAATTGCTGAAGACTTTTTTTGAGGGTTTTTTACCTGTCCCTGGCCATCCATGGCTGAAGTGATTGTGTGTCACGTGTAGCTGTTTGGGAAGCCCCTGCTTTTCCCTGAAAGGAATGAACACTAGGCCTCAGAGATGGCTAAATATTTCAAATATCAAATTATTAGACTAGCAGGTATGGGGTTTATGCCATTTCACACCTTTCAGTCTGAGCAATGTCATCTTCCTTTTCATATTCATCTTTAAATTAGGCCAGTTTTACCCTAAGCTGGTTGTTCTTTAAGCTAAAGACGATCAGTATCTCACCTCCTCTGGAGTGACATTCCCAGGAGTGAGCAATCCCCGTGCTTGAATTCATTTCCTCTGTGCTGCCCCTCTTGCACGTTTTCCATTTCTCCCTTTTCTGCAGTGCCCCTGGTCTCCAGGGTGTGCCCGAGCGACGTGTGCCGCATCTGGAAGAGCCGGGCCAAGCTGCGAGTCGACATCACCTTGCTGGGCTTTGAGAACATGAGCTGGGAGAGGGGCAGGAGGACTGTCATCTTCAAGGGAGAAGGTAAAGAGCTCACCTGCTGCACCACTGATCCCCAAATACTGGGCGAGCACAGTGGGAAATCCTGATTTTACACGGAAAACGCCTCTTGTGTTGTATGAATGTTTTATGCTTGTGTTCGTGTCTCATAGAGATGCTGTTTTATGATGGTTTAATTTCTTAGCTTCGAGTAAATCTGAGGCAAAAATTTGGTAATAGGGCTAAAATTTCAGTATTTTACAGTTTCCCTTCTTCTTTTCTGCTGCCCTACATATAAAAAATAATTTTAGCTCCATCTCCAAGTTTGATCCCAGCTGAGTGCAGAAACACTCAGGTTTGATACACGATATACCCCCAGCTTTTCACCCTGGAACACTTGCTGAATTTTTTAACTTGAAATGTGCCTTTTTCCACCAGACACTGGTGGCTGGGCAGAGCTCATCGAGATCAACCACGATGACAAGTTTGTCACGACAGAAAGGTTTGAGATCTCCCAGCACATGAAACGTTTGACATTGGGATCAATGACGCCCAAGAGGAAAGATGTGGAGAGGCGCCTTACAACTCCCATCATCAGCACGTGCCTTGACACCAAAAACATTGCTTTTGAGAGGTAAGACAGAGAGCTTCTCTTAGCAAATAAACATTTTGGTGTTATGTTTGAAAATAGCTTTAATGACAAGCTCGCAAAAGCTTTGAAAATTAAAAATAATCGAAGTTGAAATTACTTTAGGCTTCATAAATCGCTAGATAAAGAAATTTGGGTTGGTCAAATTGCCACTGTTGCTTGGTAAAAAGTTCTCAGTTGAAAGAAATCATTGGCAGAAAACTTCCAGTTTATCACGTTAGTGGGATAGAATCATTAAGGTTGGAAAAGGCCTCTAAGATTGAGTCAATTGCTCACTGCAAGTTTGTTTCACCTAAATCTACCTGCTGGAACTGATGGACAGGAACTTGGATTTGGTAACAAATAAGTGAACTCTCACATGAATGTTTTAAGTAAATGTGCACACTGTGTCTTTTAACAGACACAGATTTATCTCTCTTCGTGACTACACCTATTTAGCCAGGTATCTGGAATTAATCTGTCAAATGTTGTTTAAAATCAGATTTAGCAGAACTAGCTGTGAGTTGTGTAGAAATGCAGCTGTGTAGACACTTGTGGTGTTCCCTTTTTGTCAGAACCACATCTGGATTCTGGGTATGGAGGACAGAAAAATCAGAAGGTGTCAATGGTTATGAAGCCAAGGTAAAGCCTGTTCTGTTCTTCTGACAGATCTTGCAGCAAATTGAAGTCTGGCTGTGCTTTTCCTGTATTTCCTGACTTTTAGGTCTTAAAATTCCTATTGGGACATTCATTGTGTTGCCAGCAGAATTGGGCTGGAGTGAGAAACTTCCAGCCTTGTGGGAGGGATGGAGCTCATGTGCAGGAATGTCACCAGGGGACAGAGGGGGATCAAAGAGGGGAGAAGAGGGACAGGAGGTTCAGCAGAGCTGCTCACAGTCCTTCCCTTCCAAAGGCTGGCACTTAACTCACACTTTAACATTGCAGCCATGAGTGGCATCATGAATTCATGAACTGGACTCTGCCCTGCACCTGAGTCACAACTTCTTAGAATGATTCCACCTGACACTGGTTTTAACCTCCATTTCACCTCAGTGAAGTATTTTTCAGGGTGGTTTTACAGCCTTACTGTGGTAGGAATTTAGGTTCAGAATCACAGTTTCCCTGCCTGTGTTTACTCCAGGTTTGGGAATTGGTGCAATAAATTACATTTTGTAATTTCATTCACCAGAAGAGTAGGTACTGAGTAGCTTTGACATTTATCTGTATGTTTTTCCTGGTAAGACTGCAGGGCTGTTCAGCTGGGCAGGGGGTTCATTAGTGTTCCTGCAGGACTAAACTGTCACTAAATATAATTTCTGAGGTCTTATAACTAATTTCTGATTAGAAATAGTGTTCCCTGAGTTTTCTTTTCCATTCCATCTTAAAATCTCTTGGAAATGCCTGTCTGGTGTTGAGGTTGGTTCAGTTGGTTTTGTGTACATGATGCTTTACTAAGGAACTCTTTCTTTAACCTGTGATGCTGCTTGTTTTTTGTCCCTGTATTTTTTTCAAGGTCTACATGGCAAACAACGTGAACGTGATCACACGCATCAGAACAGAACATTTAACAGAAGAGGAGAAGAGGAGATATAAAGGTATCTTCCTCATAGGAAAATTTGGAATAAATAGAACTTTTTGGCTTTCTGACACCTCCTCTGTGTCAGACAAACAAGGAAATTCTCTTCTTGCTGACTTTGCCCTGCTTTTCTTTGATGTTTTCTGTGTCTGAGGCAGCTCATTATGTCACTCTTAACCTACAAATGAACCTGGTTTTATCCCAGCTGTATTTAGAGGAAGGAGAAACTCTTCAAACCTGTTGAAAGTTTACTGACAGTTTTAAGAGGTTGCACTTTTCTGCTCTGGAATGTATTCCTGCCCTTACTTCACTTTGGCCATGAATACAAGATTCACAGAGGCTTTGTTTGCTTGGAATTTTTATTTTAGTCTACTAATTTCTTCTGCTACTTGAATTAGAGTAAAGGTTGACCAGTCAGTAACTTTATATGGAAATTCTCCTACCCTGGGGCCGCTGAGGCACTCATAAAGGTGTCTGCTAATCATAGAAACCACTGAAAATCTTTGCTCTATTTTGTGTGTTGTACCTATTTTATACCATCAGCTGTAAGTCCTGGGCTTGTCTGGTAAAGCTCACAGGAGACCTGAACAACTTCCCTTTGATTGGGAAGCCTGGCCTGAGTGCCAATTTTACTGCTAATTAATACTAATGGCTGTTTTTGTTTTCCCTCCTGTTACCTGAAGCTGATAGGAACCCCCTGGAATCATTCCTGGGGACAGTGGAGCATGAATGTGGTGCTCAGGTGAGTGTCTGATGTCAGCACAGGTCACTGTGCCAGTAGGAACTCCTGAGGTATTTTCCTTAGCTTGGCAGCAGTTTTGATTATGAGGTTTTCATTTCCCCTGAGGATGTGGTTTTGTTTTTTTTTTTTTTTTTTGGTTGGAAATAGGTGAACTTTAAGATCCCTTCCAACCCAAACCATTCCATAATTCCACATGGCTTTAGAAAGTCCCTTGCTTCTAAACTGCAAAAGAGCAGTGGATAATGGATTTGCTGGCTCTCTCTCAGGATGGCATTGCACAGTCACAGGGATTTAGAGATTTTGGGTTCAAATTCTCCATCCAAGTTTTGACTTTACTAAAGGATTTGGAGCCTAGAAATGCTAGTGTGTGTATTTCTGGTTGGTTTCCAGCTTTAAAGTATCTAAGTAGATTTTTTTTTTACCTGTCTCCAAAAAGCTTGGAGATTTCTAACCTCAGTAAAACCAGTCTAATAACAGCTGGTGTTCACGGCCTGAAATAGAGAAGGAGTTACTTCACAAAGGGTAAATTTAAAGTTTCTTGTAGTAGCCACTGTCTGTTCAGTACTTTTTGAGTTGTTTTTTTCCTCTCTTTCTTTCTAGAGTACATCCAGAACAACAGAGTATGCTGCAACCAACAATCCCACTGCTATTTCTCTGGAGGAATACTTCGACCCAGAATTTGATTTGAAAGGCAGAGACATAGGAAGACCAAAGGAAGTCACAGTTAGAACACAGAAGTGAGAAATACCATTTTAACTATTTCTAGTTCATCTCTTCCCAGTTACCTAATCCCTGGAAATCATTTTTACAAATATCCAGTGTGTTTTCTTTCCCCAGTTTTCACGATTAATCAGAAGAGAGATCTTGAAGTATTCAGCTATATTCTATTTTTAATTCCACTGAGTCAAAGCAAACATTTGGTTACTTGTTAGTAACCTCCTGTCACTGCCCAGCTGCCTGTTTTGCTTTGCATCTGTTCCTAAACTGTGAATTTAGAATGTTTTTATCCTATTTTGTCTTTAAGATTTAAAGCAACCTTGTGGATGAGTGAAGAGTTCCCCTTGTCTCTTATGGAACAAGTCACTCCAATCATTGACCTGATGGCCAGAACCAGTGCTCATTTTGCCAGACTTAAGGATTTCATCACTCTGGAGTTTCCACCAGGATTTCCTGTCAAAATTGGTAATATTTAGCAGTTTTATTGTAACATCTTGTCCGTTTTTTTCCTTTGGTTTTGCAATTTATTATTAACAAAAAGTCACACTGGCCTTTTACTCATCTCACTGCTACCTAAAACATTGTTTTGTACATCTGGAGTCAATTCAGAAATATCATTTTAAAGGCAATGTCATTTCTTTGAGAATGATCTGTTGTCAGGCCCTTTCCTCTTAGCTTCAGTGCCTTAAATATCACAAATCTTATTTTAAAACAAGAGATTTAGAGAGAGATTGAGGAAAAACTAAAGCCAGCTTGGTGAAATGAGTTCCCTTGTGTTTTGTCATTATAGGAAGCTGTTGTGGAATATATTCCATAAACATGTGAGGGTTTGATGTGGGTGTGGAAGTGGAGTAGGAGTTCTCATTTTGACAGAAATCTTGTTCTCTTACAGAAATTCCCCTGTTTCATGTGCTGAATGCCCGAATTACTTTTGAAAATGTCAACAGCTGCAGGACAGCTGAGAGAACATCTGGAAGTGCACAGAGTGATGCAGGTGAGGGGTGGGAAGGTGCAGAGATTCCACCTTCTTACATCCCTGTCCCTGGAATGCACAGAGCAGAGAGAAGCTGAACTGCAGGGAATGGAACAGGAGGAGCTGCAATGTGTTACTGCAAAAACATTCTTCACAATCTTTTCAGTTACAACTTGTTACAAACAGGGCACGGCGTATTTTTATTTTTAACTTTGTTTGGCTTCTGTAGGTGCTAATTTCGAGGTTGACCAGTCGGTGTTTGAGATCCCCAAATCCTACCACGTCCAGGATGATGGCAGGAACATCCATGTGCAGGATGAGGATAATGAGATCATGCAGTTTGCCATCCAGCAGAGCTTGTTGGAGTCTGCTCCAAACAAAGTAAGTGCTGGGGTCTGTGCAGTGGCAGCTTGAACAAGAACCATGCAGTAAGAGCTGAAGGAAACCAGTGTAGGATCAGTTTTCTAACACCTTAGAAGATAAAAATAATGTATTTCAAAGAAGAAATAAAGGTGGGTTAAGGGTTGCTTTCAGATCTGATGACTGCTGTGGAATTGTCTCTTTCCCCATCTCTAGGAATTGGGGGTGCTTTCCAACGGAGCAGTTCCATATTCCTCAGACTTCAACGTGCAGTATCAGAAGTAAGTACCTTTTTTCACATCAAGCCATGCAGTGACAGAGCAAAAATACCCCCAGCAGTAGCATGAAGCAATTTGGCAATTTTTTTTTTGGTGTATATGAGTAGCAATAGCAGAAAACTCGAGGTTTCTTCTTGTGCTTCTTCCAGCCTTTCCAAGAAACAAGAACTCCAAACTGGGCCTCCCTGGTTTATTTTGTGTAGCTCTTTCCAGCTGTGGGGCTGACTTGTGCACACAACAGATCCTTTACCCAATAGAATAAGTTGAATATATGAAATAAGAATAAGACTGGTTTTATACAAACCCAGTCCTCCTCTTCTGCTCTTAAAACTCTGAATTTGGTGCTCTGTGTTGAATGTTTGGTTGTTAAAGGTTACATACTTCAAGGCAGCTCTTCTTTCTTTTCAAAATCCTTATGTAATCCTTAAAAACATAGATTTAATGGCCACTTAAAAATTGGTTCTGATGACTGTGGAGTCTTTCTGCAGTTAAGTGCAAAGAAACCAAGAACTGAATCTTCGGGGTTCTCCTGAAAATCCTTTAAACCAGAGGATGCTTTTAGAGGCCCATTGAAAATATAACTGTTGGTATCTGTGAAAGATTCAAAGGAATCCAGGTTTCACATTGGGAATTTTACATTTTCCTTGGAACAGCTGCTCTCATATCCTCAAACTGTTTTCTCCCCTCGGGGAGAGATTTTCAGATTTGTGAGTCTACAACAGTTGCCAGGAAGGATCATTGCAATGAATATGAGATAGGCTTGTGTCTCTTTTACTTCTCAAAGTTGTTCTTTTCCATCAGGGCACTGCAGGAGAGCTTTCTGACAGGGATCAGATCAGGGAACTCCCACAGCAGCAGCTCCAGTGAAACTTCCAGCTTTGAGAAAGACTTGCAGCTTGCCATGGAATTGTCTGTGCGGGAGCAGGAGGAGCAGGAGAAGCAGCGTCGGGAAAAGGAAGATGCAGAGCTTCAGCAAGTTTTACAACTCTCCCTTGTGGAAAAATAACTCCTAAGTGACCTCCTGAAGCAAGGATGACCAAATCTGTGTAAAACTGGAGGTTTTCAGAGCTCTCAGTCTGAATACCACTCCTGGATTGCTTAAGGAAACATTTCACTTGCCTTCTAAGTTGGCATCAGCTGCAAAAACTTGATTTATTTTTGTTTGGGGGAGTTACTAGATCGTAGGACTCCACGTTTGGCTCCCCAACCATGCAGTCTTAGCTTTGAAGGAAATGTTTTTATCTAAACTTATTTATTGAAGAGCAGATGGAAATTTTGCTTTGCATCAGGATGTAGGATTGCAGTAAAGCTTGAAAGCCTGATTTATGGGGAGTTCAGGAGGGAAACTTCATTACTTACCAAAGAAATACTCATCTGCTTCATTATTTCTCAATAATTCAAAGCCATAGCCTGTTTTTTTTCCAGCTTTTTTCCAGTTTGATGGGAGAGCATCTCCCTGCCTATACACACACGGTAGTTCTTCATTCTGACAGATGATTTCAGTTAGTTTTGTTTAGATGTGGTTATCTCTCCTCTAGTTACTGAGATTTTTGGCTTAAGAGGGATAATTTTATACTTGAACAGCTCATCCAAGCTCCAGATTAAACTAGTGCTTTCTGAAAAAGGACAAAACAAGTAGCCAGTAAAATTTTAGATGCTGAAATGGGACCATCAGTCCAGTACAGCAGCAGTTTCTGCAGTGATTCCAAACCAGCTCGTTCCCCTGCTCAGAGTGCAGCAAGAAATTAAGGGATAGATACAGGTCCTTCTTTGGGATCTCTTGGTGTGCATGGCTGAGTGTGGGTGCTAAATGCAGCCAGGAGAAGAATTCAGGTGAGATTTTCATGTGTCTTTATTGGAAGAGAAGTTTTAATTCTGCAAGGGAAACGTGTGTTGCTTTTTAAAACCCCAGCGCTCGTCCTCCATGTGAATACATCTATTTTTTTACCTGAATATTTTTATTGATTTTAAACCAAGCCACTAGGCCTACACTCATCAAACTGGTCTTGTAACGATTCCTAGGTCTGTTTTAACCAGCTTTCCTCAGGTTTTTGGCCATACAGGATCTTTGTAGCTCTTTTATCTGCACTTCTCTCGGTGTTTACAGTACTCACACTGTGACTCTCAGGTGCACTCCACAGGTACACGAAGAACAGCCACAGGAAAGCCTTACAGCTGATAAATGTGAGCAATATCCCTCTGCTCTGGCTGGCAGGGCTGGAGGAACCTTTGGTACAGCTGCTCTGAGCTTGCTCCTAACACTGCTCCTGTTCTTCAGGCGGTTCTGGGTGACCAACTATTAATTAACCAATGTAAAATCACTATAAAATGGACTTGATCATAACCAGTGGAGCAGTTGGTAACTTGGAACCCTATTTTAAACAAATAATCCATTGTTTTACATAGGAAATGATCACAATCCCTTCAGGAATACACTAGGACTGGTCTCTCCACATTGGTTTTGTTCCCTGGGACAACTTGCATCTCTAAAAACAACTTCCTGGGTGCTGCAGGAATGGGGACTGTCCTGCACAGGGGCAGTGGGCTGGGATGGAATTTCTTTCTTTGCAGAGGGGATTCCTGTGACTGTCACAGTGGGGAAAAGGGAATAGGCCTCGTGCTGAGCTCCTGATAGGGTGGGAGGTAGGAGATGGAGGCGTGGGCATTCCTCCAGTGGGAATAAAGAGTGCTGTTGCCTTTACAAACCCGTCTGCCTGGCATTGCCTGTCTTCTGCTAAGCATTTCAAAGGTTACAAGAGGGGTAAAAATAGCATTTTTCAAGCTGACTTGTTCTGGTTTTATATTTAAACTAAAGAACATTGAGCACTTTCAGTTGAAGTTTTGTTACGCTCCTGCTTCTTAGTCTGGGACTGTAAAATAAATTGGATTTGCTTTTGTTTTTTTTTTTTTTCTTTCTTTGACATTTGTATTCTTGCTAAAACTAGAAGGCCCTGCTTCCTTCAGCCAGGTGCTGCTTCTCTTAAAGCCTGACTTAACCCTTTCAATGTCAGATGGACATGCTCTGTGTGCTGCAAGAAAAACCAAAGGCACTGCACATTACACCACGCAGGTATTCTTTCTAACACTGTATTTGGGGTCTTTTTTTCACTAATTATCTGTCTTTTTTTACATTAAAGTGACATTATCACCTATGAAATTCTCCAAAGTACGTCTGGCTTAGTGTGAATCAGACACATTCTGTTTCCCCAGAAACACTTTTTGGACATTTTCAGCCAAGTTTTGACTCTCCCGGTCTTGAAAAGGGGGAATCAGTACAAAATAGATGTTAAGGCAGTGAAAGGCAGGAAACCCTATGAATTTCTCTCTACACCTTGTAAGAGAGGAGCAGAGGGTTGAGTAAGTTTAGCATTGAGGCCAAGACTGTTGTGTAACAATAGAGTCCAACCTCTCTGAGACAAGTTGAGGTTGATGTAGAAGCTGAGTTACAAACACCTGTAGCTTCTTCTAAAACTATAACCAGCTTTAAAAGTTCTTCAAGTTGATGCTGTTAGTTCCTGAAAGCAAGATTATGTTTGTGCTTTTGACCCCCTTTCAAGGCTTTTTACAGCAGTAATTAATGATTTTCTTTATTTGGAAACTCTTCTTCCACTGCTTTGGCTGAGTTTTGTTTCGTAGCTGAGCTGCTGGAAACTGCACAACTGCTGTAGGATGTGCTTCCATTGTGCTTTTAAACGGCTCCTTGCTGACAAACATCCATGGAAATGTTCCCCCAGCACTGCCATTCTGTTCCCTGGCTTCCCCCAGCACTACTAAAAACAAGGTAGGAGCCATGAGAGGGGACAGGAGGTGGCAATCAGAACAGCCTCACCCCTTTGTGGAGCTCCAGCCCAGTTAATAACAAACAGCACAGCCATGAATAAATAAGAGCCTGGATTGTTTACTGAGCGTTTTATTTGTACAAAGAGGCATAGCAGGGAGTGAGGAATGAGAGCAAACAGGAATTCTGCTCCTGGGAATGCAGAGCTGGGGCTGGGAGCTTCACCATCCACCCCCACGAGCAGCACAGGCTGCAGGCCAGGCTTCACAAGAGATGAAGGACCAAGAAAAATCATCAACACAGGAATCAGTGAGCAAAAGGGGGAGCAGAAAGCAATAGAACAGTGCTGCCTCACTCTTGGATTAACAACTCCATCTGTTCAAGGGCAGGCTCGCTCTGTCATTTCACAAAACAGAAAGAAAATCCCCCTTCAATGCCGGCACTCGGTGTCCTTCAAACAGAATGGAAAACACCTCAGATGCAGCACAAGGGCTTGAGAACAGGTCAACAAAAATTATTCTGGAAGTTAACATTTTAAAACTCTAAATAAATTACTAAGCAAAACACCCCTATGTTAAATATCAAAGTAATAATTAGTAATATCCAGTTACTACTTGGAGCAGTGCAAAACAAAATAGCAGCATTTGTATGGAAATGGGATTCAGTGTAAACACTTGTTACTGAAACTGCATAAAATGGGTCTGGCTGGAGCTCAAACACTTCCAGAGCATCTGCTTGGCTTGCAGACCTTTGGAGTCTCCTGTTTCCAGGAGGACAGTGACCAGCACATGCTGGAATCCCTCACCTGCACCCCAGTTCCCAACAGGTTCAGCAGGGCTGGTTTGATGGGAGGCTATTTGAGGCTTTTTAGCCAGGAGTTAAAGCAAATAACGTTGGGAAGGAGAAGCCTGGCCCGGGAAAACTACACCAGGATTGGGTCATGCATCAGTGTTCCTGCTCAGAGGCAGCAATGGATCAGACCCCCCATCCACTGCTGGCTGGGTCACTCGGCTTTTACCTTTGGAATATTTTTGAATGGGACCTTAAAGCTCATCCCGTACTACCCCCTGCCCTGCCAGGAACACCTCCCACTATTCCAGGTTCCTCCAAGCCCCAGGACTCAGCGTTCAAACAAGGACCTGGATTAATCAGAAAGCAAAAAGTAGTGGCGGTGTGACTGAGCACGTGGAGCCGCTCCTCGGACAATGTCCCCAAATCTCGCTCTGCTCTTGTCACAGCCCAGGCCTCGGGTGCCTGCACGCCCCGAGGATGCTCTCGGGCACACGGTGTCGGATCAGCCTCGCCAAAACGCTGGGATTTGGGAGGCAGGCGCGTTGCTCCAGCCCCTGCTCCGAGCCAGACGGGTTTGCTGCGGACACGCCTCCAGGAGCTCCAGGAGTCTGTTTGCTGAGGGAGGGTGTGATTTCCAGCACCCGGCATGACCACTGCTGGAAGCCACATCACGATGGAGCCATGTGATACAGCACGGGCAGAGACGGGGGAAAAGCCACACTCACATCCTCACGGCATCCCCAGCAGCTGAAGGGAGCGGCTAAAGGAACGTGGAGACCGGAGGGGACAACCGGGCGGGACCGGAGCAGTGCCGGGATGGTGGGCACCAGATGGAAGAACCTGCAGGACCGGAGCGGTGCCGGGATGGTGGGTACCAGATGGGAGAACCGGAGCAGTGCCAGGACGATGGGTACCAGACGGGAGAACCGGCAGGACTGAAGCGGTGCTGGGATGGTGGGTACCAGGTGGCAGAACCAGATGGGATGCAGCATTCTCTCGATGCCCCGGCGGGTCCCGCTCCGCTACCGCCGCCGCACGGGCCGGTAGACACAGATGGCCATGAGGATGATGGTGAGCAGGAGAGCGCTGAGGATGCTGCCCAGCAGCACTGCGGTGAGAAGAGAAAGAACATCAATTAAACACTCCCTGTCCAACTCCCGAGCCCTCGGCCGGGTCGTGGCCGGGCTGTACCCGGTGTTCCCCGTCCCTCACCCAGGTTCTGGTGCTGCAGCACAGCGTAGGGCCGGCTGCGCTCCGCAGGGCCCGGGGACAGCGCCCAGCCCCGCGCCGCCGCCAGCCCCATCGCGCCCGACACAGCACGGACCCCGCCGGGCTTTGTGCACCGGGCCCGGCCCTGCCCCTTCCTGCCGCCCGCCCCGCCCCGGGACCGGCCTTCCGGGGGAGCGGGGCGAGGGAAAGGCACCGGGAAAGGCACCGGGAACGGCACCGGGAAAGGCACCGGGAACGGCACCGGGAGCGCCCGCCCGGGGGAAACCCGCGTGTCCACCCGTCGTGTTCCCTTCACCCCCGTGCGCATCTCCTCCCCCCCAAGCCCTGCGTGTTCCCCCAAACCCCCGCTGCCCTGAACGCGGGTTCTTTCAGGTGTTTTATGAACTCCAAACACGGAGGAACGGTGATGCTGCGCTGGGAAGCCACGGCAGGTTGATTCACACCGGCTCAGGGATGCCTCACCCCGACTTAGGATTTGGTTTTAACATGAGATATATTAGGTTCTTTTCCTCTTCAAATGCCTGTTCCCTGGATCCCCCGGGATGGGGCGGCAGGAGGCACCGACCTGCCCGGCTTCAGCAGCACTTGGGAGCCACCCCCGGGCTCGGGCGATTCCCCCGCCGGATTTCGGGTGTTTGTAGCAGGACAAGGCGTGTCCGGACAGCGACAGCCCCCGTGTCCTGCAGCCCAGCCCGAGCTCTGAGCAATCCACGAACACAGCACGGCGAGCTCCGGCTCCTCTCCCTCCCCTCAGCTCCGAGCATCGGCATCACCTTTATTTTCCAAACACTCTCAGCACAGCTACAGACATGCACGGAGGCACCTCCGAGCGAGGCAATTCCTCCGTCTGCTCCGAGAGTTTGGGTTCTCCTCCACCCCCTTGGCTCCCAGCGGTGCTCCCGTTCTCCCTGCTGTGGATCTCAGGTTTTCCTGCCGGCAGGGAGAACGGGACGTGCCGCTTCCACCGGGATTCTCGTGGAGGTGCCGGGTGCGGTCCGTGGTGAGGAGGGCGATGCCAACTGCCCCATGGCTGTGCCAAGCAGCGAGCCCGAGCAGGGTCCGTGTCCCCCGGCCGTGCTACAGGACGGGGGCCATGCCCACCCCCTCTGCCTGGGGGGCTCGCGTGGTTTTCTCGGGCCGAATGCAGACGGCGAGGCGCTGAGTGAGACACAAAGCACGAAAAAAAAAAGCGTCTCCTTCCTTGCCCTGGAGCCACGCTCCCCAGAGCCCTTCCCCCGCAGCTCTCCCGGTGGGATTTAAATGCCACACCAACAAAGATGCTGAGGATGCATCAGCCACTTACCCCGGGATGACCCCAGTGGGGTCCCTGCCCATCCCAGCCCACCCAGGAGCCGTGGGATTGTCCATCCTGCTCCTGACCTGCTTGAGGGACCCTGGTGTCCAGACGAGCTTGTACACCGTGTAGAGGGGGATGCAGATGAAGGAGGATGCTCCAATGAGGAATCCCACGGAGATGCTCCACTCGGGGTACTGGTAGTCGAACAGGGTCAGGGGTGGCTGGTCCAGGAGGGAGCTGATGACAATGAACTGCAACGAGCAGAGCCACAGGGGCCTCGAGTGCTGTGAGCAGTTTGGGACCCTCACACCGAGACAGACATAGAGGGGCTGGAGTGGTGTCCAGGGAAATGAACAGAGATGGGGAAGGATTTGGAGCACCAGGAGCAGCTGAGGGAGCTGGGAAAGGGACTCAACCTGGAGAAAAGGCTGCTCAGGGAGGATCTTCTATCTCCTCACAGCTCCCTGACAGGAAGGTGTAGCCAGATGAGGGTTGGAAGGGACAGAATCAGAGGAAATGGCCTCAGGTTGTGCCAGGTTATATTGGACATCAGGGAAAATTTCCTCACCAAAAGGAGTGTCGAGCCCTGGCACAGCTGCCCAGGGCAGTGGTGGAGTCCCCATCCCTGGAGGGATTTAACAGATGTGTAGATGTGGGCCTTGGGGACATGGGTTAGGGCTGGCCTTGGCAGTGCTGGTTAATGCTTGGACTCTTTGATCTTGGAGGGCTTTTCCAACCTAAATTATTATCTGATCTCCCCAGCTCCAGCACTGATGGCAGCTCACCCCATAGGCTATCAGGGTGCAGGGATGGAACAAGATGGTCTTTAGGTCCCTTCCAACCCAAACCATTGTGTGATTCCATGATTCTATGAGCACCATCCAGGTCCTGCTGCTCCCCCAAATCCCAGCCAGCATGACCATCACAGGGACATCTCCCAGGCTGCCACCCCTGGCTAGGTGAGGGCTGGGGGCCTCTGTCTAACAAGCCCTGTGAGCCAACGAGGGCTGCTCAGCCCCGTGCTGAAACAAAACCATTTGCTGTGTGCTTTGATGATAATACTCCTCTCTTAATAACCAGGGCAAAGCGCTTAGAGCCATAATTAATCCTCCCAAGGCCTCTTCTCCTGCAGATCCGTTGAGATTAGACCCCTCTGCCGACGGCAGCCTTTGAAGTGCCGTGGGAGCTGGCATTTCAAAGGGATGGATCCAGCCCAGCACACGGGAGATGGACCCGTGGCCAGCCCTGCCAGGGATGCTGCGTGCTGGGGGGATGAGACAAAGCTGAGCTTGCGCCCGTGTGAGCACGGAAAAGCCTGGAAAATGAACTTCCAGCTCCCTTTGTCAGTGACGTCCTGGGGCTGTGGGCACTGTGGCTGGAGCAGCGACACAGGGAGGGCTGGCATGAGATCCCACAGCCCTGTCCACTCGCTGGGCAGCTTGGTCACCTCGTGTGAGTGAGAGGGGAGTTATCCATGGTGCAGGGAGCTGGGCAGCACAGAGGAGTGGCTGTCCTGCAGGATGTCCAGAAGGACAGCAATGACCTTGTCTGTAATTTGGCCGTGGATACTCACTGCCAGCAAGGCTGGGCTGATGGCGACCCAGCACAGCTTCCAGAAGAGCCCTGGGGTGAAGCCCAGCATGGCTTTGACGTCGTGGGAGAACCTCTGGATCCCTGCCAGAGGAGAGACCACTCACAGCCCCAGGGTCCCATGGGGGACATGGGGTCAGGGATATCCACGCAGACACAGCACCCTCTGTTCCCATCCCAGCCTGGCCAGGAGCCACACACGGGACCCAGTGCCTGGGATTTACTCACCCGTGCAGGGTCCCACAGCCGTGGAGGTGCCCATGGAGTGTTTTCCATTGCAGAAGCAGTTTCTTACCATAAAACCAGGAGACAGCGATGGTTTCCAGGAGCACCACGGCCAGGATGGAGCAGCCGGCACCAAACTCCTCCAGCAGCTTCACCACGTAGGCTCCCCCCTGGAGCAGCACGGGGAGGGGGAGGCTGCAGACCCCACAGGGGTGAAGGGGGTGGGTGTGGGGCGCCAGGGCAGGGTGGGGCCAGTGGAACTCACGTAGGTGAGGGTGCTGAGGGAGCCCAGGAAACAGACTGTGATGAGGCCGAGGACAAAGAGCTCCCGTCGCCCTGACAGGACCTGGGGGTACTCGTCCATCACAGCTGTGATCACGGCCTCCAAGCCTCCAAACTGCAAAGGAAATGCTGGCATAGTGGGGGGAATGGGATATGGGGACAGTCCTGCTCTCCAAGAAAATCTGCATGGCAGAGCGGGGTTGTCCCATCCCATCCCATCCCATCCCATCCCATCCCATCCCATCCCATCCCATCCCATCCCATCCCTTCCCAAGGCCATAACTCCCCTTTTCACCCCACAATCAGCCATGGGACATGACCACCTCCAGTCCCTGCTGGGGACACAGCTCCTACCGTGCTGTCCAGCCCCAGGGTGATCATCATCAGGAAGAAAATGATGGCAAAGAAGGTGGATCCCATCATGTTGGCGATTGCTTCAGGGTAGGTGATGAAGAGGAGGCTGGGCCCTGGGAGGGGACACTGGCTTGGTTGGTTGTTCCCTGGCACAGCCCTGGGGGTGGGAATTCGCTTGGGGAAGAGGAGAACCTTTATCTCTGGCAACATCCTCCACCTCCACGTCCCTCATCTCAGCCATGTAGCCCAGCACGGTGAAGATGACAAAGCCTGAGAGGAAGCTGGTGAGGCAGTTCACAGCACTGGTGACAAGTGCATCCCTGGAAGGCAGAAAAGAGGGACAGACCCCACTCCAGGTCAATCCTCACCCCTCTCCAGCTGCCCTGGCCTTCCCCATCTCCACTTCCCTCTCCTGGCCTGTCACACCAAAGCCAGCAGGGAAATGGGGAAAGGTGCCCAGCCTGCAGCCACTGGGACCAGGAGCTGTTGGGACGTGGCCGTGGGGACCAGGAGCTGCCAGAATGTGCCTCCACTTTCAGCTGTGCCCACCGGGATGGCCCCTCACCGGTAGCAGTTGTTGTGGAAATGGTTGTAACTGGCCAGAGCAAGGAGGACTCCAAATCCAGGGCCCAAGGAGAAGAAAATCTGTGCAGCAGCATCCACCCAAACCTGGAGGGAGAAGCAACAGGAAGATGGGCAGGGCAGGGGGTCCTTGGTGGTGGGATGGGGCTGGGAGGTGCCCCACGGTACCAATGGCATGGACACCCCATGGCACGGGGTGGGGCTGTGCTGGCACACGTGTCCAGATCCCCTCTCCTGCCTGCCCTGTGTCCCCAGGAGATGTCCTGGGAGCCAAGGAGCTGCTGTGGCATGGAGTGAGCTCATTTCCACCCCGGGGTGCTGCAGCAGCAGAACTCAGCAGTGTCACCCGTGCTCGCCCACGCTCAGAGCAGGGATGGGTGGAGGGGAGCCCCGAGCCTGCCCAGCACATTCAGCACAGCCCTCATTACCTTTAATGAGAATTCTCAAGTGCTGTCTGGTAATTACCCACAGGAAACCCATTGTCAGCCCAGGGGGGAGCACAGCACAAACAAAACTGGCCAGAATGAGATGGGTGATTCAATTATGGATTTACATTTCCAAGAGCCTGTCCAGGGCGCCTCTGTTTCTGTGGGAACAAGGGCCCCACTGCCCTGTGGTGGGGCCAGACCCATGGGCAGGGTTGGGTGGGTGTCCTGGGGAGCGGTTCTGGGTGCTGCCATGCCCAGGTGGGTGGGTGGGTGTCCCCTGGAGGGCTCTGGGTGCTGCCATGCCCCGGGCAGGGGGTCCCACCGTGCACTCACAGCAGTGCTCAGGAGCTTGCCCCAGTCTGGGCGCAGGTAGAAGACGACTCCTCTCCAGGCTCCAGGCAGGGTGGCCCCTCGGATGAGCAGGATGAGCAGGACAACGTAGGGCAGCGTGGCTGTCACCCACACCACCTGGGGAGAGGCAGCTGTCACCCCACGGCACCACTGAGCACCCAAACCCCTGTGTTGGGCTCCCTTGGGGTGGTCTCAGGGGCAAGGGCTGAGGAGGAGGTGACATTCCCCCTTCCACAGCCAGGTGGGTGGCAAGATCCTACCAGGTGATCCTACCAGGGCAGTGCTAGAGCCCTCCTCACCTTCCCGGAGGTTTTCACCCCTTTCCACAAGCTGAAGTAGACAATGGTGAAGATGAGGAAGAGGCAGAGGAGCAGCTGCCAGCGGATCCCCCCGATGTCATGCAGACCTCCAGATTTCTGTATCTCCAGGACTTTCCTCCTGCAGGCAGGGATCCCCACGGCTGGGAGCAGGCTCAGCCCCAGGCAGGCATCCCCTGAGCTCCTCAGGAGCATTCCCACTCCAGAGCCTGCTCCAGAGCCCCCTCAGGGACATGCCCAGCTCACACCATCCCCATCTGTGCACTTACGTGTAAAACTCCTCGGCAGGGGACCTGGAGAAGTTGGTCCAGGTCACGTTGCTCTTCCCAAAGTAGTTGGTGCAGTCAGGGGTGTTCCAGGGGTTGTCACAGCTCGCCCAGGGCAGGGTGCCCGAGAAGGAGGAGTAGAAGTAGTAGAGAGCCCAGGCAATGATGGTGTTGTAGTAGAAGGAGACGTAGAGGCCGATGATGCAGATGGCAAAGCCGATGCCTGGGAAAAGCAGGATTGGGGCTCAGCCCTGGGGCCCGGCTTTGGGGGTCACGGTGTCCCCTGGGCTGGGGGTGTCTCACCTTTAAAGATGGGGCAGATGCGTTTCCAGATGGGGATGGCACCTGTCCTGTGGAACTGCCCCAGGGCCAGCTCCATGTAGAAGAGGGGCACCCCCCCGAAAACAGCCATCAGCGTGTAGGGGATGAGGAAGGCTCCTGCAGGGTGGGGAGCACAGCAGGGTGACCACCAGGCTGCTGGGGGACCACGGCATTGTCACCTCCCTCCCTCCTGGCACTGCCCCAGCAGGTTTGGATGCGTTTGTGAGAAGCTTTGGAAATGATCTGGTCAGAGGAGCTCAGAGATGTGAGACCCTGCTCGGTGTTCCAGCTTCCTGGGCTCCCAGGACAGCCCTGCTGCAGTCCCAGCCCTCCCGTTTGGCCAGGATGGAACAAAGAACCACACAAACCATCGGGGTGCAGGGGAGGGGACACCCAGCACCCCTCAGGTCTGGAAGAGTTTTGGAGGAAAATCTGACTGAATATGCACAGCCACCCCAAGACACGTAATTAACGCTGTAATCTGCATTATTCATAACATCCTCATTTTTACTGGGGCTACACTTGTACCCCATGGAGCTTTTGGAAGTGGAACTGCTCTCCGAGTTCTGCTGGGATTAGTTAATTTAACCCCCACGGCTCCTCCCTCTGACAGATGTGTGCGTGGTGCAACCTCCCCAGCACCCCAACATTCCCAGTATCCCCAGTATGCCCAAAATCCCCACACCTCCAGCATCTCTAGCATCCCTAACAATCCCAAAATCCCCAATATCCCTGTCCAGTATCCCAAATATCCCCAGCACCCTCCTGCAGCCCCCCTCTCTGCCTGGCAGGACTGCCCCAACAGGACCAAGTATTTTCAGTGTTTTCCTTCCAGGCAGAGCCTGGGTTGTGCTGGTCCATCCCTCCATGGGGCTGTGCTCCCCCAGAGCTGCTCCCTGAGCTCCTCACCCTCCCGTGTGCGTGGGGCAGGTGGAAACCTCCCACCTGAGCCACAGGCACGCAGAGGGGCTCAGCTCTGCTCCCAATCCCACAGGAGCAACTCACAAATAGCTGTGTTCCAACGTGGGCACCTGGGATCCACAGTTTTGCCTTGAGTATGGAACTAATTATCTCTTTCTAATTTTCCCAAGCAGTAGAGGATGCTCCCCGAAAGCCAACTTTGGCAATTAAATCCACTGTGCTTTCCCAAACAGCACAAAATTCTCATCCCTCCTTTTTCATTTCCATGTGAGGGGGGTTTCTCTCCTGCTCCATTCCAAGTAACTTATTTAGTTATCATTTGCTGATGGTTTTTCCCTTCGTGGTGTTTCCGTGTCTTTGCTTTCCATTGATCCCTCAAAGCCAGGGCTGCTCGTGAGGTCCAGCCCTGCCAGCCAGGATCCACAGCAGGAGGGTGGGATGCTCATGAGGATGATTTTAAACCAGGAGCCACCCCAAAGGGCAGCTTCCCAGAGTCCCAAAATCGTGAAGTGTGCGAACCTCCCAGCCCAAATTTACGGATCTTAATCCTTTTTTTGCGGTTCGGACAATGCTAATTCTCCCTTTGTGATCCTAGGGCTGGTAAAGCACCTCTAACCCCACTGGGAAAGGGGGGAAAGGCCGGGAAAGGAGGAAAGGACCCCAGGCAAGGAGGATGGAGGGAGTGGAGGAGGATTTTGAATGAAGAAAGACGCAAACAGAAAAGAGACAGATGTCGGGAGAAGTTGGGTCGGTCTCTAAACCGCCCTGTCTGAAGTGGAGCAGCTGGAAACAAAGAAGGGAAAGAAAGAGCGAATTTTTCAGGGTGGGAAAGATGGAAAATGAGGAAAAAGGAATCTTTTCTCCAAAAGATGAGCTAAATAAGCCCAGTGGTGTCCTTACCCCCTCCATTCTGGTAGCAGATGTAAGGGAACCGCCAGACGTTGCCCAGGTCGACGGCGAATCCGATGACGGAGAGGAGGAAATCCATCTTTTTACTCCACTTGTCCCTGGGGTGGGTGCGGGGGTTTGGGGGTGCAGGGCTGGCGGGGGGACCCAGGCAGGGCTGCTCTGCCATGCTGCCACCCCGGCAAATCCTGCAGGATTCAGGCTGAGTAACTTGGGGCCGGGAAGGATTTCTGTGCTGCTGATGACAGATCCGAGGAGGGGAGGGTCAGGCTGACTGCGCTTCCCCACCTCCCGCTGGAAACCCACGGAGAGCAGCCGGCAGGGAAACCAGAGCCGTGCTCTGATCAAAGGCAGCAGGGGAGAGCAGCCCCCGAGCGTGGGGACCAGCCTGACCCTGCAGGGACCAGCATCATCCCACTGGGACCAGCCTGACCCTGCAGGGACCAGCATCATCCCACTGGGACCAGCCTGACCCTGCAGGGACCAGCATCACCTCATGGGGACCAGCCTGACCCTGCAGGGACCAGCATCACCTCATGGGGACCAGCCTCACCTTGTGTGAATAAACATCACCCCGTGGGTCCCACCCAGGGGAGGGGATTCCAGCTCAGTTTTGGGGCTGAGGTGGTAAAATGAGACCGTGTTTCCTCCTCCCTCCTGAAAAATCCCTATTTTTCTCCCTCTGGTGTGTTTTGCCAAGGAGGTGACACTGATGCTTGCAGGGGAAATTCGGGAATCATGGAGTGGTTTGGGTTGGAAGGAACCTTTAAAGGTCACCTCATCCATCTGTGCTCGACGGGTCTCTCTGGACTGTGAGTTGCTGGGAAAAAGCCGCACGAAAGTGAAATAACTGTGACCGGGAGGGGATGGCAGCATCCCCAAAGCCACCGCTCTGCCCTGTGACAGTTTCACAGCAAAATTCATTGCAGTGAAACGTGTCTGTGCAGGGCTTGCACAGACCCAGGGTCACCAGATTCTCCCGGGGCTCTGGGGGCCTCCAGCCTGGGCTCTCACAGCCTTTCCCGTCTGTAATTAAAAGAAACTATAGGAGAGATGGAGCCGGGGCTCCAGGGCCATGGTGAGCGGGTTGCTGTGACGACGTGACGCAGCTGCCCGGCACGGGAAGCCTCTGGACACTGTTAATCCCTCAGGCACACATACGGAGACCCGATAGAAACCGCCAGTTAAAAGCGCTTTTTTTTTTTTTTTTTGGTGTGTGTGTGTGTGTGTGTGTGTGTGTGTGTGTGGCCCAGCTGCTTGTCACAGAATGGAATCACAGAATCGTGGAATTATGGAATTGTTTAGGTTGGAAAAGCCTAAAAGTGGGTCCAGTCCTGTCAGTCCCTCCACAGGATGGGCTGCTCTCCACAGGCTTCTCCCTCTCTGCTGTGCAACCTGAAATTATTGTTGCTTTAAGACGAAATAATTGTTCTTGGGACACCTCTCCTGTGAAATAGAGCAGTTTTCCGCTGGTGGGTTTACGTGGAGCGATGAGGATTTTCCCCGAGTGAAGGGGTTGGGTGGGGGGGCTCAGGGTGGTCCCTGGGCTGGGGGGGAGCGAGCAGAGATCGGGGGATCCCGGCACAGCCCCGGGGTGGCTCCCCCGAGCCCAGCCTGAGCACACAGGTGAGGGACAGATAATCTGCTGTGGTTCATAAGGGATTTGTGTCCCTCCTGGGACTTCCCAGAGCCGTGCATCCCAATCCTGCAGTGGAGATGAAAGCCGAGCCTGTGGGGGCTGCCAGAGGGTTTGGGATGAAGGGGAGAAATCCCCGCTGCCTGTGGAGGATGCTGGGGGAGCGGGGTTTAACCCCCTGACCAAACACCATCTCGAGGCATAAATAACAGAACTGAGGCAGCTGGTGCCGTAGAAACTGTGAAAAATAATGGATAATGGATAATGGATAATTGCCCTTCCTCTGCTGCTGACCCTTCTTTTCTCCAGGTGGTTTATGTGGAATGGCTCGGTGTGAGCAGTGGGAATCCCCCCTGTGCCACGTCCTGACCCTGCTCAGGAGGGCTCAGCAGATGGGCTCAGGCACTGCCGGGGGTCTGTGGGGTCTGTTGGAAGCCGGGACAACCCCCAGCATCCCTCGAGCACTCGGGAGAAACCCCTTCCCCGGTGTGAAGCGGCGGCTGTTCAAACTCTGGCGCCTGTTTAAAACCAAGCTCCTTTCTCTCCTGAAGAGCCTCTTGTTCCCCTCACACCGAGCTGTTAAATCACACCCGGGGAGGGCAGAGCTGGGCCTGCAGGACCGTTCAGGAGTTATTCCCGCAGTCCCTGAGCTATTCCCAGAGCCGGTGCCGTGCGGGGTTCGCAGCGCAGGGATGCGCACATCGCTGTCTGTGCTGGGAGCTGCCTGTGCTCAGGCACCGACCCCGCTCCGCTTCCCAGGCACGGCGGATGCCCCGCGCCAGCCCAGGGCTGAGCCGAGCCGTCGGTTCAGTGCCTCCATCCCTGAGAGATCCCCCCGGGCTCGGGGAATGAGCCGTGAATGCTCGCGGTGCTCCCGTGCCGCTGCCCCTGCGCTCCTCCGGCTGCGGGTCAGGGCCGCGCTGTCAAATCGATGATGGGAGAGCTTTGAAGTCTCTGTGAGTTTTCAGGAGCTGCAAGGTGGAAAGAGCTGGAGGTGGGAGGAGGGGAGGGAGAGAGGTCATTGGGGAGATCACGGAACGGTTTGGGTTGGAAGGGACCTTAAAAATCACCCAGTCCCACCCCTGCTATGGGCAGGGACACCTTCCACCATCCCAGGTTGCTCCAAGCTCCATCCAACCTGGCCTCGGACACTTCCAGGGATCCAGGGTCAGCCACAGCTTCTCTGGGCACCCTGTGCCAGGGCCTCACCACTCACAAGGAGGAATTCCTTCCCAATATCCCGTTTCTACACCTGAGACATCGTGGTCAGACAGTCTGTGCATTGCCTCATCCTCTTCTGCTTTTTCCCAGTTATTTTCCTTATTCAAAGCACAAATCACTTCAGACTGAAAATGCAGAGTTTAAATCCAACTCAAATCAGATTTAAATTTGAACATCCATTGCTTTAGAAGTTGTTTCTAAACACCACTATGACTTGATGAACAGAATGCTTTTATCCCACCTGCTCATCCGTGCAGGGAAATGCAGGGGAGTGAATTGTGGTCTTAAAACAACTATCCTGTTTAAGCCGCAGAGGCAGCAGTGGGAAGTTTAATTTAATTAGCATGATACTCAGAGATGTAACTTAATCACATTAAGTATAGATCGACGTGCTTTCATTTAAGCTCTCCAAGCTCCAGAAAACAGGGGCCAATCGTCTCCCACCTGTCTTTAATCCGGGGAGAAGCAGAATTTTCCAAGGAAAAGGAAACAGCAAGGCTTAGGGGGAGCTTGTCCCTGTGCTTCTTTCAGACGATTTTCTCCCAAAGATTCTGAGACCCGTCTGGTCCAGCAATCACATTCCCCTAAGCCGGTTTCATTTGTGCTGCCACCACGTCTGCTAACGGGTATTTAACAGGCAAATAAACAGCGAAAAGCAAACAGAGCACACGGAAATACGGATATGGCCCAGGAAGAAGGGACAGAAGGGACTGAATTCGGATAAATCCCAAGGCCAGAGCTCCCTCCTGTTCTCCTTCCAGCCTGGGCACTGGAGGGAACCATTGGGATTATGGTTTAGGGCCACCGGAGAGGAAAAGCTCCGGGGCAGAGGATGCAGCCCAGCTCTGGGGTCACTCCGGGGGGTGGCGGGGGTGTGACCGTGTCCCTGCCGTCCGTGCCGGGGCTGAGTCCCGGTGGCAGCGGGGCCGTGCCGGTGGCCGCCGTGCAGCGCAGCAGGGCCGGGCGCCGCTGCCCTCGCACTAACGCGGTTTGTAGTTATTGGAAACTGGACTGCGGAGGAGCCAGGATGCTGTTTCTATGGAAATGTCCTGGAACAGTAAACGAGGGAAGAGGAAAACAGAAGAGATGTTAATGGAGCTGCAGGCAGGGCACTCTCCGAGGGGCTGCGACGGTGTGATTTTGAGAGAAGGCATCGGGGGTGTCTGGTCATTGTCATCTTCCCGCGGTGCTGGAGCTCACCGGATGGCTCACGCCCGAAAGAACGTGGTTGTTTCACCCCTGCCAGGGACCCCCAGAGCCCTGAACCTCTGTGCGAGGCCGGACACTGCCCCAGCGCTCCCCATGTGCGGGGACACCCCCAGGGCTCTCCCCGTCCCGTGTCACCCAGCCCCGCTGTCCCCTGGCACCTCGGGGCTGGGTCGGGGGTGCGCGGACCTGGCTGGGGTAACGGGGATGAGCTGAGGGGGCTGGTGGCGACCCCGGGAGCTGGGGGACGGCTGTGCTCACACCATGGGACCGGTCCCGGTTGCGACACCCGCGGGAGCACCGGGCCGGACCCGGTCGCCGCTTGGGCCGCCGCTGCCGGGGGTGCCGGGGGTCTCGGTGCTGGGAGCGTCGGTGCCGGGGCTGCGGATGCTGGGGGTGACGGTGCTGAGGGTGCCGGCAGTACCGCGGTGCCGGTGCAGGCAGTACCGTGGATCCCGGTGCTGGGAGTACCGTGGATGCCGGTGCCGGGGGTACCGGTGCCCGCAGTACCGTGGGTGCCGGTGCCGGGGGTACCGGTGCCGGCAGTACCGGGATGCCAGTGCCGGTGCCGGTCGCGGATTGGCGGCGGCGGGAGCCCCTCCCCGGCGGGGCGGGGGCCGGTGCGGCCCCGCGGGCCCGGCCCGGTGCCCGGCAGTCTGCGGGCGCTGCGGAGCGAGCGCGGCCATGGCGGCGGCCCCGGCGGGTACGGCGGGCGGGGACCGCGACCGGGGGAACGGCACCGGGATCGGGAACCGGGACCGGGGGTGGCGGGGCAGGGCCGCACTAATGGGTTTCTTCTCCTCATTTCTCCCCGCAGAGGCGGAGACCCGGCAGCGGCTGCTGCGCACCGTCAAGAAGGAGGTGGGTGCGGGACCCCCGGAGCATCCCCGGCCCGGTGCCCGCGGGGAGCGGCGGATCCTGTCCGGGGACAACCCCGGGCCCGCCCGCCCGTGGCATCCCCTGGCTCTGGTTGCTGCTGCCGCGGGTTTAGGAGCCCCCCAAAAACGAGCCCCGAGCCCACCCGGGCGCGGTTGCGGGTCCCGGGGGGTGGAGGAGCATCCCTGCGGCGCCAAGTGCCCGGCATCCCAGCGCTCCGCATCCTTGGAAAATCGCCTCTGGCTGGGGGCAGAGCACGCCACAACTTGGGATTTTCCGCAGGGAAAAAGGGGCGACTCCCGGTGCTGCATCCTTCCCTTGGGAGCGGGGATGGGACGAACTCTCCCGCAGGGCGGGGGGCAGCGGGTGCTGGGGGAGCCCCGCCAGGAAAAGCGGGGGGGGCCCAAATATGTGTGCCCAGTGCAGGGTGATGGCGTTCCGCATCTCGCTGTGCTCCCTCTTCTCAGGCATCTTTAACTCTATTAGTTTGTGCGTTGTTTTATCCGTGTTTATCCCGTGTGTTACACCTGGTCCGTCGAGTCACGGAGCCCGGTCCTGCCCGGTGCCGAAGCGCTGGGTCACCGCGAGCTGCTGTCATGTCCTGCCCACGCTCTGTCCCTGCAGGTCACCTCCCGGGATGCCGGAGGGGGGGCTGCGTGTGTGGTGTTTTGTTTCTGGTGTTACGAGCATCTCGCTATCCGGTTTACAGGCTCCTGGGGAGTGGAAGACACTGCTTGGAGTCGGGAGAAGCAGAGCCGTGGGTGGTGGGTTCGGGAAGGGTCACAGCGCTGCCCATCCAGACCACTTCCCACTTTAATCCTGTGCCGGGTGTGGTGCTAAGGAATACTCCTGGTTGCCTCAGCAACAGCTATTAAACCAGGAAAAGGGTATGACATTTATTTGGCGTTGTGGATAGAGCTGCCATCTCATTATTGCTGTCTGTGGCAGCTGCTGCAGGGTGGGAGCCAGGGCTGCTCCTGTGCTGGCCTTCAGTGCCCGGCTCTGCTCCCTCCCTGGTGCCTCGGGGAGCAGGGCTGGGGCTGGTCCGTGCCCTTCTGCTGGATTTTGGGGAGTTAACCTGGGTTTGGTGAACGTGAGGGAGGGAAGGGGTGCGTGGGGAGAGCCCTCCTGCCCTGTCAAGTGCCCCCATGGTGCTGTGACCTGGGTGTTTGACACGTTCCAGCTCTCTCCAGCAGCTCCCTGGTGCTGACACAGAGCAGAGGATTTTTCCTGGTGATCCCATCGTTCAGGATGTCGATGTGGGTTCCCTGCCTGTGCAGGTACCAGTGGTTGCCATTCCATTGGGATTTGCCTTCCACTGCTGCTGGAAGTGCTGAGCTTGGACAGGGCTGGGTGCAGCAATGGGGGCACACAGATGGGAGAATTCCATGGAGCACCTGTGCCCTCCTTTGCTCTGGCAGGAATTAAAAACTTGGGGAAACATAGTCCTGTAGGTTATGGAGTTAATTATTTAGCACCATCCCTGAAACCAGGAGCAGGTGGGGCATTCTTGTGCCTGTTGCTCCCTGATCATGCTTTTGGTTTTCCTTTTGCTTTTTTTTCTTCCTCTTCTAGGCTGACCTCAGATTAAGTCAGGAGCTTGTGCAGCCTCCAAGGAGCAGTAGAAAGGGCCAGCTGCAGAAATTTGGAGATTTTTTTTTTTCCCCCACTCCCAGATTTTTTAACCTTTCTCAAACCTGTATTATTCTCATTTCACGAGGCCACGCCTGGTTTTGCTCCATCCAGGGCTCTGTGTGAGCTGCCAGGGCCCTCAGGTGAGCCCAGCTGAGAACAGGGACAGGCAGGGCTGTCCCTGGGGAGCTGTGCCACGTCTGTCACCCTAGGGCCATAACTGAGTGAGGCAAACACTGGGAAGAAGGTCTGATCCGAGCAGGGACAGAAACAATAAACTGGAATTACCCAGGGCACTGAACAGCCCTCAGTATTTGGCTGTTGCCATGGTTAAGGCATTGGGTTCTGGAGAAGTCCTGTGCTGCAGTGGATGTGCAGGTTGAGATGAGCTGTGTTATCTGTCACCATCTTCTTCCTCCCCCCCCCCCCTCCACCCCATATGGTCACAATAAATCAAACCAACCCTGGAAGCTGCAAAATTGACTGATTGTCAGCAGGCTGCAAGGGAAGCAGTGAAGTCTGACTTTGTGAGGCATCCTGTGTCCTGTTCTGCAGGATAAGCAGCAGGACCAACATTCTCTGATTTTTTTTTTTTTAGAGCTTTTATCAGATGGAATGAGGCTTTTTTACAAACCCAGAGCCTGAAATACCCAGGTTTGGAAGGGTGTGGGTTTTTAACTAGAAGTATTCCCCTTGCACCCCGTGTCCCTTCCGTTGTTTTACAAGTTTTGTTGTGAGCAGAGGAGAGTCCTGAGGTGTGTTTTGAATTCCCTCCAGGCACAGAGGCAGGGAAGCAGGTGTTACCTGTGCAATCCACCTGCACACGTGTCCCTGGAATGTGAGCTGAGTGAAAAGCTGGGTGCTGTATGAAAGCAAACAGTCATCTTGGTCATTCTTCTGCAAAAACTTAGTTTATGTTTAACTTGCCACTCAGGAAGCACCTCTGAGTCTTTACTCATCAGTAGCTGTTAAACCTGGATTGAACATTTTGCTGCCTATTCTTAGAATTCTTTCAAAAATTGGGGTTCACCACAGCCTGCTTGTCTTCTGCCAGATATACAGTTTATTTTTCAGTAGCTGGAATGGTTGTCACTGTGTAGCTGTTGACTAATTCCTTCATCATGTGTCATGGGAACAACAGTCAGTCTCTTCCTCCCACCCTTTCAGAGAAGCCCCTGCTTTGCAGCCATGTTGCCTGGTTTGTGGCTAAATAACACAAATGACTGGTAAGAGCAATGTTTTTGCAGCTTGGGTTTGTTTTTCTGTGTGCCTGCCATTCCAAAATATTAGATTGCAGGTGTCAGTGCCAGCTATTTCATTCTGGATGGGTAGAAAATTGTAAATTAATTTAATGTTACTAGGATTTGAAAAATTAATGTTGAGAGCTTTAAGTGTTCTCGAGGCCAGTTTATTTAAAAAAAAAAAAAATAAAAGGGAAAAGGCCTTTGTGTAGCTGTCAAAAGTGTTCAGGCAAGATAAGGATGAGGATGATGAGTTGCAGATTGATAATGAAAGCTGCTGTTGGCAGAGGGACCCTGTGATGTCTTTCAAGCACCCAGGGCAGCCTTTTTCAGATATTTCTGTACCAGGAGAGAACAGAGGGCCCTTAATGCAGCATTTCTCGATTGCCTGCATCGATCTGCTCTGAAGAGCAGCACTGATCACTGGGGACCATTTCCTCTCCTTTTCAAGATAAAAGCAGGGCTTTGCACAAGAGCTCTCGTGCTCCAGAAACCCCTGGCTTGAGCTTTCATCCCCAGAGCAGGTTTTGTGCTGCTTTTCCCCCTTCCTCACACCTTCCCTGGGCCAGGGGATGCTCTGTCCTCTGCTGCCAAAATCTCCTGCCCTCCTCCCTCCCAACATCCTGGCTGTTGCCATGGGAACACCTGGCTTTGCACAGATCCAGGACTTGAGGGCAGTTTGGAGCTGGAAGTTGCCCTGGGTTTCAGCATCATCCTTTGCCACATTTCAGTGAATCCAAAACACTCATCAGGGTGACACCACTGCCTGGGAAAAGCAGGAGCTTTGGGATGTGGTGAGAGCAGAGCCTGGCTTCGAGGTTGGGTGTGCTGGAAACACAGAAATGACTAAAGTTTGCCTTAAATGTTTCCTTAAATGTCTGTATTGAGCATTTACAGCGAGCAGTGCCCACAGATGGCATGGAAATGTGCACAACAGGAATAGAACCAGCTACAACGTGATCTTAGGCAGCTTAAATTAGTGTTGTAAGCACGGATTTTTGGCCAAAAGTTGATTCACTGTGGAGAAAGTCTGGTGCAAAACACCATCAGCAAGTACACGTGGCTGGGATCACCCCTGTGTGCCCCAGGGTGCAATGCTGCATTATAGATCCTTCCATTAGTATATTTTAAATTCATTTCCCCAGCAAACTGCACGAATATTCTGAGTTCTTCTGGTGCCTCATCCCCTAAGGAGCCTCATCCCAATCCCCAGCTGTGAGCACATGTGGTTCCTGGGGAAGGGCTGGCCTGGAATTCCCTCCTGTGTGTCACGTGGAGGATCCCTCAGCTGCAGGAGCTGCCATGTTTTATTCAGCAAGTGGTCATAAATAATGAAATAAGACTTTTAGAAAAGCCAGAGGTCTCAGTGGGCTGGAGGGTGATCGATGTTTTGGAGGCAGCAAGGGTAGGGAGCTGCCAAATGGCTTTCAAGGCAAGTGCCTGCTGCCATCAGAGCTGTCCCTGTGCTGTCCCCTCGTGCCAGGGGCCACCAAAATGTCTCTGGGTGTAAGTGGTGCCTGTGCCCTGCAGCTGGGGGTGTTCTAACTGGTGCAAGCACAGTTAATTGGGATTTTTTTATAGTGGTCAGCCAGTGAACTCTTGGAGAAGTGGCAGAGCGTGGCTGCAGTTCTCCATCTCCATCTCCATCTTCATCTCTGTTTTTTTCTGTAAATCCTTTGGGTTTGGGGTGGGATGCTCTCCCACTGCTTTGGCTCCACATTTTTTGCTCATCCAGGTGTTTTTTTGGTGCTGGATCTGGCAACCAGGCCCATTCCTGGATCTGGTGACCAGGAGCATCCCCACAGCTGCCCTCAGCCTGTGGCAACGGGAGCGAGCTTGACCCTGGAACAGGACTGGGAAAAGGAGCTCCCTGGGGACTCTGTTTGCATCTGGCTGCTGTAAACAATTTCACAGAGTTATGAGCGTGGCCAAATAGACAGGAGGTGCTGTGCTTCCACAGAAATGCCTTAATAACCAGTGAGAGGCTTTGCAAGAGGCAGGAAAATAGTCTGCAAACATCCCTGAATGATCCACAGTAAAGGTTCTACAGGGAAAAATGTGACCAGGTGGAACAGTTGTGAGTGAATATTGCCTTGGACTAATTAAAGCTGGAGTTCTTGGTTTGCTCCTGGTCCCTGCACCTCAGTGGTGGCTGTGGCTGGGACAATATTCCAGCAGTGTGAATGACAGCAAAGCTGGACTTTGGATGATGCATATCCCTGGGAATTCTGTAGCCTTCATCCCTCCCTGAGGCCTGGGGTTGTTGGACAAGTGAGGATTTGATTTCACTTTCCAGGGGACTTGTCCTGTGCTCACAGCTGGAGCCAGGGGGGTTGTTTGTGCTGTTGTGGAACGCTTGATGATATTCCTCTCGAGTTTACCTACAGCTAAATTATTAGTTTCTGTTTTAATTTCCTTTCTAATAAAAGAAGAGCAAACATCTCATTTCTCCAGGCTGGCATGAGATCCAGAGTGGGCAGCTTCATCTGTTGGGATTGTTCTGGCTTCAATCTGAGAATTAGCATTAAAATGCTGGAATGCAGCACATTCAGAGGCTGTTCAAGTCCTCTCTGTGGAGGGAGCCAAGTGTGGCTGAGCTGATGGATGTCCCCGGGGTGTCACAAACTCCTGGCAGATCCCAGCTGGCTGTGGAGGGCTGCTCCCAGTGGGAGAGTCCTTTGGGGTCTGCCAGGAGTTTTGGGGGTCTCTGGCTCTGAGCTGTCCTGCAGATGCCAGTGGTGTCTGTTTGGGCAGAGGTAAGGTGATTTTGTTGGAAAACTTTCTTGGTACGTAGAGAAGGTTGGGATCTCTTGGCTCTATTCCCTGGAAGTGTTGATTCTGTTCCCTGGAATTGTCCAAGGCCAGGTTGGATGGGGTTTGCAGCAACCTGGGCTAGTGGGAGGTGTCCCCACCCATGGGATAAAATGAGCTTTAAGGTCCTTTCTACCCAAACCATTCCAGGATTCCAAGATATCCCTTATTTTGTCTGTCTGGCCTCTACCTGCTGGGGCTGCTGTTTGTGTTTGTCACACACTTCCAGTCCTTTATTATTTTTAGCGTTACAACCTCAGCCAACGCGGTGCAAATTTTTTTTTTTTTTTTAACTTGTAATGAGTAATTTTCCACTAAACTGTGTCTCTTGGAAGGTGTTTTGTTTGTGCCTCGAGTGTGCAGGTGGTTTGTGCAGTGTTGGCACTGAAATGCCCAGTCAGAGCCGGGTCCTGCTGTCCTGGATGGTCCCCAGGGCAGGCAGATGGTCACTGCCCTGGGGAAGGCACTGCAGGCATTGTGCCAATATGTTGAAATTTCAAAGAAATTTTTCAATATATTTATATTGGGGTATTTATAAATAAATATTTATATTGGAATATACTTATATTTGAATATGCTTATATTGGAATATTTCCTGGTTGAATCAGAAGCTGGTGAAGACATAACTCTGTACATTGATTTTTCAGGTGTATTTTGAGGGGTGCAGCCAGTGCACCCATGAGTGTACATTTAATATCTGTGTGCCATCATTTTCTGGGAGGTCAGTTGGATGTGTGAGAGAGAAGTGCTGTGCCCTGCTGACAGAGAAAGCTCAGCCTGCCTGGGTGAGGGTCAGGAGCCATCTGGACAAGGGTGGGTCAGCCAGCTGGGAGAGCCAAAATTTCAGGGAATCCCTAAGGGCCCCAAGATGTGAACTTCCCTACCAGGGCTGCTCCCAGGGATGGCTCCTGGGCTGGGCAGGCTTTGGTGGACACCTGGAATTCCAGGTGGAGGAAAAAGGGGAAGCTCTGGGGAGCACCTGGGTGCTGGTGGACATGAGGTGTGTGCTGCTTCCCATCCCTGATCCACCCCTGCAGCCAAGGCTGAGGGATGTGTGGGAGACTGAGGCTCCTGTCCTCTTGCTGGGACTTGTTCTGTCCCTGTTTTTGTTGCTGAAATGTAAAATAAAATGGTGCTGGAGCAAGGAGCCCTCAGTGAGGGTTGCAGCTGCCCCTTCCCTGGTGCCCAGCATGGGAAAGGGGAAAACTGTAGATGGGAGACAAGGAACGAAGGAGCACCAGGAGGTGCCCAGAGCAGGGACAGCTGCAGTTTTAGGACACAAAGGTGGAAGGTGGAGCTTTATCCTGGTCCTTGGGGTGTTCCTGCAGGTGGAGTCACTGCTCTGAGCTCAGGGCTGGGATGTGGGAGATGTGGGAGATGCAGGAGCTGGACCATGCTGTGCCAAGAGGAATTCCCAGCACTCCTGTCCCGAGTTCCACATCTCAGTGACATCCCTTGCTGTGATTTCCTGAGTCAGTACCAGCTCATCCGGGCTGCTGGCACCCAGGGAAGTCTCAGGGCTCTGCTGCTCACGGAGCAGGGAGCAGTGCTGGGATCTCACCTCAGCTCTTGGCTCACAGACTCTGCTCTTAATCCACACTCAGGATTTCCTTTATGGAGCTGTCAGCTGTGCATAACTGACTTTGATTATACCTTGCAAAGGCGTTTAATTCCCCAAATGATGCCATTAAAGGTCTCTCATTCATGCAGGGTTTGCTTGGCCAAGTCTTGACCTGCTGTATTTCCCTCCTCCCTGTGCCCTCAGGGAGAACACTTTGCTAAGCAGAGCTTCCTTCACACCCTCAGCTCTGTGCTGGGAACATTTCCCCTGTGTTTTCCAAAACCAAGATGTTACAGAGGCACTGGAGGATGAGATCCAGGCATGCTGGCAGCTGTGTTTGAAAGGAGAAGGGGTTGGGAGCTGAATGTTGAAGGAGCAAAGATTCAGCTGGGCTTTGGCTGGTTGCAGCAGGATTAGGGAGAGTGACAGCTGGGGATGGAAGTCACCACTCTGCTGCCAGACCCGAGCTGGCAGGTCTGACCTCCTGTCTGCTCCCTGCAAAAAATACCCTCCTAATTTGTGTGGGGTCCTATTTGTTTTTGCCCCCTAATCGTGCCTCTGATGAGCACTAAGTGACAGCTTCCTCTAGATCAGCTGAGTGCCAGTTGTGAGTCAGAGAGGGCAGGGCTGCTGGCACTGCAGTGCAAATGGAATTCCTGGGCACAGCTGATGCCAGGTGATCACTGAATTAGGCACTGATGGATACTTGCAGTCATTTGGGACATCTGTGTCACAGGAAATTAGTCAAACAAAATGAGAGGACAGAACAATGCTGTAAAAACCTTAAATATGAGATTTGGGTACCTTTCTTAGATGACTTTTATCTAAGTGATGCTCAGTCCCCTCAGTTAATTCTCAGCTCATCGTTTTCATACTGTGAAGTTTCTCAAAAATGAAACAACCCTTTTTTTAATATCTGACTTTTTGAAATAGCTGGTGATGCTCAGCAGCCAGACCTGCATCAATCCTTTGTGAGATCTCCTGTGCTATTGGGAAAACGTGGGAGCAGAAAAAGTTCCTGTGCACCCACCCCACTGCAGGGCTCCTTGCTCTGGTCCATGGCTGAAATTCCATGTTTTCCCCAACCTGTCCTGCAGGTGAAGCAGATCATGGAGGAGGCTGTGACGAGGAAGTTTGTGCATGAGGACAGCAGCCACATCATCTCCTTCTGTGGTGAGTCTCCCGTGCTGGCCTGCACTGGGGTTTAGGTGCTGTGCCCTCCAGGTGCCATTCCTGGGAACACACTCCAGCACCCTGGGCTGGGCAAGTGCCAGAGGATGGAATCCCTGAGGTCTTTGTGCTTAAAATGTGTGTCAAAAGAAGGAGGGATGCTGGCAGTGTGTGCAGCCGTTGAGGAAGGGCTAGAAATAATATTTTATTTTTAAATTCCCTTGAGAATTGATTCAACTGAAAGTTCTGTCAAGTCCAGATCTTTACTTTGCTGTTGCAGAATAGGAGTTTAGGGAAAGGAGGCTGGGCTTTCTCCTTTCCTGCCCTCACATCAGAGACACAGGAGCCTGTTCCCAGCCCCTGGCTCCTGTGTGGCATCGAAAAAGCAGAGCAGACTTCCAGGTGTGACTCATTCCCTGCTTTTCTGTGCAGCACGAGGCTCCTCAGCCTGGGATTATTTATAGGCTCCTGCAACAGGGAGCTGAGGCATCCAGGCACGAAGGGCTCCTTGGTTCCTTCTGGCCTCTTAAGGTGCTGCTGCCCTTTCCCTGGTTCCCGGTGTCCCCCTCCTGCTCTGTTCCTCTCACTGGAATGGTTGCTGCAGCTTCCCTGGTGTTGTGGCTCTCCAGGAGCTGGGTGAGCTTATAAATAACCTCTTTCCCTGCCAAGCAGAGCGTGCTGCAAGCCTGGCTCTGGCTGCCAGAGCTGCCCTTTTCTCTGGAGAGAGAAGAGCTGCCTTCCCAGCAGAGCCCTCCTGACGGAGCCCTGTGCACAGCCAGCGTAGCACAAACCCCTCTGGATGGAGCCAGTGGTCTGGCAGGGAAGGGCAGCAGCTCCCAGGCCCCTCTGGGGGCTGTTAGGGGGAGTTTGGAGCAGACAAACATGAGCTGGCATCTGTCACATCCAGGCTGCCCTGCCAGGATGATGGGGAGCCAGGGTTTGGTGCCCACGTCAGCCAAGGCTGCTCAGCCCGAGGGCTTTGGATGTGTCAGAGCTCTGGGCAGCTCAGGAATATCTTCAGTCTTTTGCCAGGAGTCAAAGCTGCCCCCTTACCTGGGAGGAGCTGAGCAGGGCTCCTGCACCATGTGTGTCTGCTGTAGATTATATCCTGCATGTCCTGACACAACTGAGCTCCAGAACTCCTCTGATTTTAAGATCCTACCATTACCCCCGGATTTAGTAGAGCAAGGGGAAAGTTTTTCCTATGGAAGCTGCACGTTTCCCTGTGGTTTTGCCAGCAGAAGTGGTGTTTTGCATAAGTTCAGATCTGGCACTGGGAACAGATGCTGCTGACAGCTCTGTCTTGGTGCTCTGTGCCAGAGGCCTTTCAGGAGCTGAGATTTCTCCCTGCCTGGCTGGAGCTGGGATGTGCTGCCCGTGAGCTGAGAGCACCAGTGCTCCCATTTGTCTGCTGGGAATTTGGAATGGATATATGGAATTTGGTGGCACTGGGAGCTCACTCTCTTGGGAGTGCAGCTGGGCAGGAGCAGCCCTGGCTGCTCACCCCTCTGTGGGTCCCTGAGCTTTCAGCACCAGCCTGAGCTGGGCACTCCAAATGAGCACCCCTGGGTGCAGTCTCAGGCAGGTGGGGCCGTTTGTCACCTGCATTTCAGCCGTGGAGCATGGGACAAACGAGGGAGATGTTGGCTTTTCTGGCAAAGCCGTGGAGCAGTTTGGGTTTTATTTTATTTGTGGCCGCACATAATCCTTGGGCAGGTGGAGCCCTCTGGGCTTTGGGAGGGCTGGTGCAGGGCCTGGTTTCAAAGCCAGATGTCCCTGCAGTGGCTCTGCCTGGCTGCTGGGGGCCAGCAGGGCTGGGCTGGCCCAAATCTGGTGTTGTTCTGCCAGCACAGGCTCTGTCTCACCACACCTCGGATGCTGCTGCTCAGCATGGAGCTGTGCTCAGGAGCAGGGCAGGATAATGAGCTTCTCCCAGCCTGGGAGCTGCTGTGATGGAGATGCATGGAATGCCTTTTCCTGTGTCTCCATGGAGTTGTTCAGCTGTAGGGAAGTGTTCCTTTCCAGGCAGGAGGTGAAGCAGCATCTGATGGGCTCAGCAGTTCTGGCTTCCCAGGGAGGAGGGAGCAGAACCTGGATCAAGGGGCTGAGGACTGTGGGTCTGTGTGATTTTCCAGTGCTTTGATCAGCCCGTTTAATCAGTCTGTGTTTGGCACTAGACATCCATCCTGAGCCCTCCCAGGGGACTTTGGGAATGAGCTATCTGTGCATGTGTTTGTGTTTCTGTGGAGTCATCGCTGATGCCAGGGATCCCTGCTCACCATGGCAGGACAGGGAAGGTGTCTGGGGCTGTCTGGACACTCACTGGGGTTTGGTGAGTGCCTCTGGGCAGAGTCCAGGACATGGAGCCTTCCACAGGGGCTTGATGAGTTCCTGAGTCCCCAAAGCCAGACTGAGCTGCTGGCATGGCCTGTGGTTTATCCCCAGGTTCTTTGTTCCTTTCAGCTTTTCAGAAAAATGTTTGTATGAACACTGAGATGTTTTGGGGGAAAATTGCCCCATCTTCTGTGCTGCTTTAGAAACCCTCAATGTGCCTGTCCTTGCTCCTGAGCTTTCCCATCCTGTGTCCATCCTTCAGACTGGGCCAAAGGGAAAACCTCAGGGAGATGCTGGTTTCTCCACAGTCCACAAGAAACCCACAAGGAGAGTGCCAGCCTGTTTGCCCAGCACAGCACTTGCCCTGCCTGGAAAAGCTGTGCTGCTTGTTGTCAATTCCTATGTGGCATGGAATTACAATTTCCTGAAGTCGAGGTGGGGATGTCTCTGCCTTCAGATTTACTGTCTGAGGAGTTTTAGGAGCTTCCATCCATGTTCAAGGATAGGTTGGATGGGGCTTAGAGCAACCTGGTTTAGTAGGAGGGCTCCTGATGAGCAGATTTCCTGTGGTCCCCTCAGATCCTGGGAGGTGCTGTGAGGTCTCCACACAACCTTCTCTACCCTAGGCTGACCAGCCCCAGCTCTCTCAGCCTGGCTCTGTGGGGAAGGTGCTCCTGAGGCTGGCCCAGTTGGGTAGAGCACGGTGCTAATAAAGCCAAGATCACATTGTGCTAATAACTCTGTGTTCACTGATGGGCTAATCACTCAAAGAGCTGGGCACGATGATCCCTGTGGGTCCTTCCAGCTGGGAATACCCTGCTCCTGGGGCCTGTTCTCTCTGCAGCTGCTGTGGAATGCTGTGTGCTGTTCGGGCTGAAGCGCAGGGCGGCCGGCTTCCTGCGCAGCAACAAGATCGCAGCGCTCTTCATGAAGGTGGGCAAGAGCTTCCCGCTGGCAGAGGAGCTCTGCAGGAAGGTGCAGGACCTGGAGCAGCTCATTGAGAACGCGTAAGGCACCAGCGTGGCTGCCAGTCCTCTCTGCTCCCCCGGGTTTCGGGGTGGGAGGTGTGCTTTGGGTCCAGTTTGAGCCTCATTCAGTCTTCTGCTGGGTGTTTTGTGTCTTGACCAAACTGGTCGCTGTTCTGAGGTGTGGTTGTGGTTTAAGCAAGGGTGGACAAGTTCTGACTCTGCCCCTGCTCTGGTGCTTCAGGGACAGCTGAGCACGCTGCTCCTGAGCTGTCACAGTTTATGGACCAGTTCACCAAGCCAGCTGGAACCACGTTTGGCCTGTCTCAGTGTGCAGGGCTTGAACCTGCAGTAATTCAGCTGCTGTTTGGGAGAGGATTACTCATCCTTGGACAATTAACGGGGAGATGGATGGAGCAGCTACCTGCGGGCAGGAATTTTAAGCTGTGCTAAGCTGAGCTGCTCTGCCAGTGAGCTCAGCCTTGGAAAGATGTGTGGGCTGGAGGACTCTGCTGAGGGAGAGGGGGGATTTTACAGTGGGGAACTGATTTAGTGGCCTCTGGTTTCAAATGCAGCTGTGGCCGCTCTGGAGCAGGGATGGGACAAGAAGAACCTCCAGAGCTCTGTCCCAGGAAATTCCTGGTCCCAAACCCCTGGTGGCAGGAGTGTCCTGGGCTCCCTGAGTTCAGGGATGAGCCTGTGGTGTTGTTGTCTCTTGTCTTGTACCTCCAAAGGCGAAACCAAGCCCAGGGGGTCCCGGAGAACGTGCGCAAGGTGCCCAAGATGCCCAACCTGTCTCCTCAGGCCATCAAACACCTCTGGATCCGCACAGCCCTCTTCGAAAAGGTGCTGGATAAAATCGTGCACTACCTGGTGGAGAACAGCAGGTGAGCACAGGGACACCCATGGCAGTCCATGGCACTGGGAATGAGCAACATCAGTACCCACGAGGGCCAGGGAGTCACTCAGTGCCCATCGTGGGCACTCTGAGGGATGTCCTGCTGCTGGTGACCACTGTGCACTCCCTGAAGTACAGGCAGTCCACACTGGCCCTGGTGATGGCTGCATTGTCCTTGTCTTCTGGGATCTGCTCAGGTGTCCTGTCCTGGGACAGGTTAGTTAGGAGATGGTGATGCTTGCAATGTGCTGCAGGGGGGTTGCTGTTCCCCAGGAATTTCTCAGCTGGCCTGAGAAATTAGGGCTTCTTGCCCTCTCCCCAACAAGGGGAGGTACAGAAAGAGAAGGGCATGGACAGGGATTTAAACCACTGTCTGTAACTTTGCAGTGCTCCAGCATTCTGCTGTCCTTTATTTCTTCTAGTAAGTACTATGAGAAGGAAGCTCTCCTGATGGATCCTGTGGATGGGCCAATTCTTGCATCTTTATTGGGTAACACTTTCTCTACTTGCTTTCCCTCCTTGCTTTCCAAACCCACGCTCCCAAATCTGGGATCTCCAGATCCGGGAGGTGACCACGGCTGTGGGATCAAGGATGGCTCCTTTATGTTTGGGGTTTTCCTCTCCACAGTGGGGCCCTGTGCACTGGAATACACGAAGATGAAGACTGCTGACCACTTCTGGACAGACCCCTCTGCAGATGAGCTGGTGCAGAGGCACCGGATCCACAGCTCCCACTGCCGCCAGGACTCACCCACCAAGCGCCCAGCACTCTGTGTGAGTGGGGATAAACCTCCCTCTGCTCCTCCCAGACCCAGGATCTGGGCTCCCTTTGCTTGTGGAGCCCTCTGATGAGGGAAGTCTTTGAGGCAGAGGTGCTGGGAATGTGGCCCATGAGAGCAGTGGTGTGTGCCAGCCCCTCCTGGCACTGCATCCCAGGGTCTGTGTGCCCTGGGACCATCGTGTACGAACAGAAAGCTGAATCTGCTCTGTGTGCTGCAAACAAAGCTCACTCCTGGGGCTTCTCTGAGCTTGGACAGAGTCAGGAATCCCCTTAGAGGACCCTGAGGGAAAGATTTCTAGTAGTGACTGTTATAAGTGTGTAAGTGAGGAGGGAATGAGGCCCAAGAGAAGCCTTTGGGAAGCCAGGGGATGTCTGTGCTCACCTCCCATTTGTGGGCGTGTGTCTTGCAGATTCAGAAAAGACATTCCAGTGGCAGCATGGATGACAGGCCATCCCTGTCTGCCAGGGACTACGTGGAGTCCCTGCACCAGAATTCCCGAGCCACGCTCCTGTACGGCAAGAACAACGTCCTGGTGCAGCCGGTGAGCTCCTGCTGGGAAACCTGGCCTGGGGAACACTGCTCTGCTCCTCCTTGTTCTAGCCCAAATTGCTCTTGGGTGGAGAAAAGTATGTTTTTAACCTGGGAAGACAGTCGGTGGACTGTGTTTGTGGAGGCCTTGGTGATACAGATCCTCCCAGTGGGATGGAAGAGCTCTGCTCCACTCCGGTAGAAACACAGGCTCCTCTCCCTGCCCATTCTTTACCACAAAACTCCTCCTGCTGTCCCTTCCTGCTTCTTGTAGTCAAATAAATGAAGTGCAAACTGCTTTTAGGTGGAGCTATTAAGTCTTCCATGCTGGGCAGTTGCTGTCAGCCTTTTTCCAAGGCTTTGAGGTGTCCTGGAGTCTCTGCTAGGAGGTTTTCCAGTGGATTTCTCCCTGGTGTGATTGGGTGGGCTCAGGTGCTGAGCAGGGCTGTGTGAGGGGCCATGACTGGGCTGCAGTTGTGCTTCTGGCACCTTCCAGCTCACGGTGTTGCTGTGTTTCTGTTCCCAAGAGAGATGACATGGAAGCAATCCCGGGATATCTGTCCCTTCACCAGACTGCTGACATCATGGCACTCAAGTGGACCCCCAACCAGCTGATGAATGGCTCTGTGGGGGACCTGGACTACGAGAAGAGGTGACTGGCTCTGAGTATGCCAGGCCAGGGGGGGAAATGTTCCCCTGGGTCATGGTTTGGATCTGGGATGCAAAGCCATGGCTGTTTTCCCAGAGCTAAACCATCATCCTTGAGCCCGTAGTGGGAGGGTGGCAGGAGGTGGTGTGAGATGTGTCTCTGCTGGGAAGGAGTGGGACTTGCTCCAAAACACACAAAGTGGTTTCATTTGTTGCCCTGGGGGATTTTCTGAGGGATTTTCCCTCCCCTCCCTCCCAGCACACTGTGTTCCCGGGTTTTTCCTGGCTCCAGGGAAGTGGGAGTGTTTAGGACACCGATGCATCGACCTAGAGCAGAGATCTTCAGCAAAACTTGGTCTCACTTTTGTTCATTGCCAGTTGTAGCTTTTTGGGTTTTGTTTACCTGTGCTCTTTTCATCTCCCTTTCTTCTTGGCCCCATGGCCGTTCAGTTGTGCTCGGTGCCCTCCCCTAAAATCTGTTTTCATCTCTACACTCCTTTTCTGAGTTCTTGCCTTGGGCATCAGCCTAAACTCTAAAAATTCCCAGTGTCAAGACGTGACCAAGGAAGAGAGGAGGCAGATGGCACAGTGAGTATGACTGTACAAGGAGTGACTCTTGCACACCTTCCTGTCCTTCACGAGCTGTTTTTAATGTTATTTAAGCACTATTTTTATGAAGTGGCAGATGATGCTGCTGCTCAAAATCTGGAAATTCGCTTTGTTGCGAAGAAGTGGGATGTGATTGAGTGCTGACACCCTTGGACAGCAGTGCTGGGCTCTCCACAGGGATGGACCCTGCCTCTCTGCTCTGTCTGGTGGCCACCAGCTCTCCAGCATGCTCTAAACTTGCTCAGACACCTCGAGGTGCCTGTGCTGAGACAGTTCTTGAACAGAAGCAGCTGAGACCAAAACTGTTGTGAGCTCTGAAAAAAAACCCCACAAACTGTGAGGGTTTATTTCCCATCTCCAGGGCAGAGCAGCAGCCCAAGCTTGGAGCTCACTGCACATTTCCTTGGGGCTCCTGAGGGATTCTTGGGGTGCTCAGAGGAGTGTGCTCAGCTCTGCAGGGCCATGATCCATGGACACATTTCTTGTGTCTGGGAACAGTGTGAGGGCAGAGAAGCCACCCAGGGCAGGCAGGACAGGGCTGGGCTCAGGTGGCAGGGACAGTCCCTGGTTCTGGAGGGATGTTGTCACTCATCAGGCTGGCATCACTGCTCCGGGATCTCATCCTTTCTGTGGCTTTGCCTGGTGCCAGGGGATCTGGAGCAGGATTTGGAGCTGCAGTGAGCAGCAGCAGAGCCTCTCACACCCTCGAGGCTCACAGCTTCCCTGTGCCTCTGTTCCAGCGTGTACTGGGACTATGCCATGACCATTCGCCTGGAGGAGATCGTGTACCTGCACTGTCACCAGCAAGGTAAGGCCAGAGCTGGGGCTGCTGGGGGCTGTCACACCCTGCCACTTCATCCCTTACCCCTGCCATGGTTCTGCTTTGGCTCCAGGGCAGATGCCCAGAGCTCTGGGTGGTCACTATGATTTAAGTGCTTCCAGGAAAGTCTTTCCCCATCTCCTGGCTGTGGTGCTTGGCCGGGAGTGCTCCCTGCAGAGCAGGGCTCTGATTTCCAAGGGGGTGATCCCAGCAAGCCTTTTCCAGGGCCTGGCTTATCATGGACTTAGAGGAGAATCCACACAAGGAAGAAAGTCCTTATTTTCCATTCCCTGAGCTTTTCCTGCCCTCTGCCTGTGCTGTTTCCCTCCCTGATGGCTGTGCCTGCTCTCGCTGTTGCCAACAGTAGACAGTGGTGGCACGGTTGTCCTGGTGAGCCAGGATGGCATCCAGAGGCCACCTCTGCGCTTCCCCCGTGGAGGACACCTGCTGCAGTTCCTGTCCTGCCTGGAGAATGGCCTCCTGCCCCACGGGCAGCTGGATCCACCCCTCTGGTCACAGCGGGGAAAGGTGGGTGCCCGTTCCTGCTGGGGTTCCCGTGTGCCCACTCTGCCTGGCATTAGTGGCTGCCGCGTTTAAAACAGCAAAATTCATGTGGTTGGGTCTGGCTCATGGCCTTGCCCAGCTCAACAGACCCTTCTGGACAGCTGGGGGGGTGGTGTGGGAGGGCTGCCCATGCGGGTTGGGTTTTTTGGGCTGTATTTACCCTGTGCCCAGCGGGGTTATGGATTCACCTGCCACTGGAAACTCGTTCAGGATGTGCAGACGTGGCAAAGCATGGGGGGCAGGAGCTGGGGAGGGGATTGGTCAGGCTGGTGAAGGGCACGTTCTGCTCCTCCAGGGAAAGGTGTTTCCCAAACTGAGGAAGCGAAGCCCCCAGGGCTCCTCCGAGTCTGCATCCGACAAGGAAGATGACGAAGCCACGGATTATGTCTTCAGGATCATCTACCCCGGGACACAGGCAGAGTTTGGTGGGTGCAGGGAAGGCTTTGGGGGGGTTGCAGGGGCTGGGACATGGCACTGATGGCCATGGGGCAAACCAGGAGATGGTTCCAGGGGAGGGGCTCTGGTTGTGCCAGTGCTGCCTGATCTTAAATGTCACCATTCCTCGCTGGGAGGGTGGGAGAACCTGGCACAGAGCAGCTGTGGCTGCCCCATCCCTGGGAGGGTCCAAGGCCAGGTTGGATGGGGCTTGGAGCAACCTGGGGTCATGAAAGGTGTCCCTGCCCGTGGCAGGGTGTGGAATGGAATAATCTCTAAATTCCCTTCCAACCCAAATCATTCCATGATTCTATGTTGGTGGGGTTTTTTTTTTTGTTTGTTTTAACTTCCAGTTGCTACCGAGTCCTTTGTTTCTGCAGCTGCACAACAGCATTAATGGTCAGGAAAAACCCTCTTAATTTCAGTCCAAAAAATTGACTTTGGTCACTTGGGGGCCACCTTCTACCATCACAAGCCCCCAGGGCTGACTCTTCTCTTGCTGCCCCCAGGCTGCACTAAATCCAGTGATGTTCCTTCAGTGTGGCTCCTGCAGCACAAAGGGGAGGTCACAGCACCCATCTCTGGGTGCTGCCAGGCTGCACCCACCTGTCTTCAGTCCTTGACTCGAGGGAGGGGATGGTGCTGGATTCTCCAAACCAGAAATGCCTCTTAATGTCTGGTGGTGAATGATCTGAACCTGGCTGAAATGTTTGTATATTTGTCCTCACTCTTCTGTGAGATGCCAAGAACTGTTTTCTGACCTCTGGGGACGTCATAGGTGACTTTATAAGGAGGAAAGCATGAGTTTTGGGTAGAAGTTTGAGTTTTAGGTAGAAGACTTGTGTAGAGTTTTTTAAAAAAAAACTCTGAAATCTAATGGAAACCTTTTTCCTACATTTTGGAGGCTATGAGGGAGAATTGCATCCGCTGTGACTCCTCCATAACGTCACTTGAGATTATACTTGGTTCTCCCTGCCTTCAGCTGACTAACACAACTCAGTGAGTCAGATAAAAACCTGATTGAAGCTAAAGCAGCAGACAGAGATGTGCCTTTCTGCCTTTTGATCTACCCCTTAAAATTCCATGCTGGGGGCCACATTTTCTGGGAAATGAATTGCTGCCATCTCCTCAGCTGGCATCATCACAGCCTGTGCTGTCCCTGTGCACCTCCCCAGCCAGGGGTGGAACTGCATCATTCTCTCTTCTCCACAGATTCTTCTTTTCATCCCTTTCATTGGTGCCTTTTTCCTCTCTCTGTGTCTCTAGTTGCCATTAATGGTGCTTTTCACCCATTCATTGCACCTGTGACTGCTGGGAGAGGGAAGATCCTGAAGATTCCAGCTGGAAGCAGGATGGTGGTGATCCCTAAGTGGTGTCTGAGTCTCCCTGGCACATCCCGAGCTCTCCGTGCTGCTCTGGCCACCTCTTGGCATCAGAGTAATGAGCTGTTGGTTGGGTCTGGTGCTCAGCTCACCTGTGTTGTCACTTGAGAGGTCCTGCAGAGCTGTCCCTGTCACCACTGACTGTCACTGACCATCAGGGAAGGGACTTTTGTGGGAATAATTCAATATTTTTCCTATCATTTATTCCTTATCACAAGCAGGGAGAGCCAGTGAGACCAAGAGAGAGCGAGGACACCTTTGCCCAGCCAGAAGATGAAATTTCTACCACAATTTAATTTCTAATGAGGAGCAAAAAGGATTATTCCTCATGGGCTGGGCTATGTGTGGGTGCTACCTGAGGCCTTTGCAGTAGCACTTTGAGTTTAAGCAGGGATTAACAAGTGACAACATGCAGAGCTCCTGCTGTTCCTCTTCATCCAAGTCTTCATCTCCTGTCTTGTGATTTGGATGCTCCCTTCTTTCCCTGAACTTTGGATGGGATCTTTTGAGGGATGGACCTTTTCCCTTCCAGTAATCCACTCTTCCTGGGGCAGCAGCTGATTTCAATCCTGTTTTCTCTCTGCAGCCTCTGTGTTGGGTGCTGGGTTTCTGCCTTGGTCAACACGAAGCAGTTTAAGATCAACTCTCTGCATTAGCTGGTTAATTAGTGATGGTTCTCTCTCATCAGTGCTCTTGGTTTCCTTTCTCCTGAGCTCACCAGTGATTCCCTGTGGTGGGTCCTGCTTGGTTGCTGGAGCCTCCTTGTGAGGAGTGGGATGCTGCATTTGCCAATGAAAGCTCTGTCTCTGCTGGGCTCCTGTAGCTCCCTGACTCCAGACCAGTGCCAGGCTGTAGCTGATGCTCCTCTCTGCCCTCCTGCAGTGCCCCAGGACCTGATGGACCCTCCAGGGGCTGTCCTGCCCCCCATGTGGCAGCCCAGCACCCGCAAATCCTCCTGCTCCTCCTGCTCCCAGAGCGGCTCCTCCGACGGGGGCCCGGCCAATGGCTGCAGCCACGAGAGGTACGAGGGCACAGGGGCACAGCAGAGCCAGGGCTCAGTGCCCAGGAGCCATGGCAGGGTCAGGGGATGTCACTGAGGTGAGGCTTGTCCCTGCATCTCCATGGCCTGGCAGCTGGAATTGCTGCTCTGAACCTGGAGAGCATCCCTGGTGAATCTGTTCAGGCAAAGCTGGATCCCTGGGATCAAAGCCAGGCTTTGAGGGGATGCACAGGAGCATTTTCTCCCCTCACATCCTGTGAGGCTAATTAGAAATTCCATTTAGGTTTTAGTACCTTTTTGACCCTCTGATGTTTCTTTATTCTGATGTTTATGGATAATTTGGTCAGGGTTTTTTCACTTCCATTCAGAATTGTATTAGTTTACTTGCTGTGGTTGCTGTGCACACTCTTAGAAGTGGTGCACAGCCTGAGTGTTATAAACATCCTCGGTGTTTTTGTTGGCAGAGCTCCCCTGAAGCTGCTGTGTGACAACATGAAGTACCAGATCCTGTCCCGGGCTTTCTATGGATGTGAGTACTTGTCACCCTGCTGCTGCTTTGGGATGTGGATGGGATGGGATAAGGGATGAGGTCCTGGGCTGGGAGTGGTGCTGGGGCACCTGGCAGTGGCCAGGGGAGCTGGGACCAGCCTGCTGCACATGCTCAGGGTGGGGAGCAAACAGCTGGAGCCTTGAGCCCCATGAGCAGCAGCACTGGGGCTACAAGACCAGGGACCTGTCCCTGTGGATTCCCTGCTCCGAGGGCTGGGAGTGGCTGCAGAGGCTCTCCCTTAGGACCCAGCCTCACCTGAGCTTCCTCCTGCTCTTCACCCTCGTGTTCCCTGGAGCTGCACAGCTGAGGGTGTGCTGTTCCTGCTGCAGGGCTGGCCTATTGCAGACACCTGTCCACGGTGAGAACTCACCTGTCAGCGCTGGTGAACCACAACATCGTGTCCCCCGACGTGCCCTGCAGCGCCAGCGCGGGGCTCACCGTGGACATCTGGCACAGATACCTGCAGGATAGCTCGGTAGGGCCATGCCCTGGGGACACTGCAGGGATCAGGGAGCCCAGGGCAGTGTCACTGAAGTGGGTGTAGCATGGGCAGGTGGTGGAACATGCCAAGAAGTTCCTCAAGCAGCAAAGTCAGCCAGGCTGCACAGAGCCCGAGGCTCCTAATCCTTGGCATGTGAGAGCTGAGGAGTGAGCACTGCTCTTGTTAAAGAGCTCCTGCTCAGAGCCTGCCTGCAGCAGTGTCTGTCACCCAGCTACTGCTGTCCTGATGTACTGCCACGTCAGAGGCACAGCAGTGGCCCTCAGTGACTTTAGTGGGCCACTCTTTGGTGTGGAGAGCCAAAATGTTCACTCACAGCAGCCTCTGGCTCTACTTAAGCCCAGGCAGGGTTCTGAGGGATCATCTGCAGCAGATGGGCAGCAGGGCTGGGCTTGGGTGGGGTCTGGGAGTGCTCTGGGTGCTAAAGGGTGGCACAGCCAGGCTGGGGACACCCACACATCCAATGTGGCAGCTGTGTCTGTGCCCTGACCCAGGCTCTTCCCACAGAGTTACGAGGACCAGGAGCTGCTGAGGCTGATCTACTACGGTGGCATCCAGCACGAGATCAGGAAGGCTGTGTGGCCCTTCCTGCTGGGCCATTACCAGTTTGGGATGACGGAGGCAGAGAGGAAGGAGGTTGGTGAGGGTGTGCTGCCAGCTCAGCATCCTGCTGTGTGTCCTGGTGCTGCCCAGGGGAAGGGTCTGAGCAGAGCCCACCCTGTGAGCCCTCATGTCCACTCAGGACTGGGCTGTAGGAGTGGGGTCAGCAGGAATTGGTAGCACCAAGCTTGTGCAGCTCCTCATGCTCAGTGCCCTGTGCACCTTGGGAGGGCAGGGACGAGATGGACGGGCGCTTTTCCATCCAAATTTTGGGCACGTTTTGTAAGGGTGCCACAGTTCACACACATGTGAACAGGTTCGGGGCTGTGCAGGGACAGCCATTCCCAGCCCCTGTGTGTCCCCTCCGTGTCCCAGGCTGACGAGCAGACCCGGGCGTGCTACGAGCACACGATGGCAGAGTGGCTGGGCTGCGAGGCCATCGTCCGGCAGCGCGAGAAGGAGTCCCACGCTGCAGCCCTGGCCAAGTGCTCCTCGGGGGCCAGCCTGGACTCCCACATCCAGAGGATGATGCACAGGGACTCCACCATCAGCAACGAGGTGAGGGCATGGGGAGATTGGGCAGTGTGGGGTGGAGGCACGGGTCCTGCCCACCCTCCTCCCCTGGTCTGTGCCCACCTGCGTGTCTTTGTTTCTCACTGTGCTCTGTGGAAGTGAGGTATTCGTTGTCTGATGTGCCTGGGGCACGTCAGGATTAGCCCCATGGAAGATGGTTTGAAGTAGGGGTGAGGAGGAAGAGCAGTTGCTGGCACTAAGGGGCTGTGAAGCGGGGTTTCCTGCATTTTGCAGCATGGAAGAAGCCTCAGCACACCCTCGGTACACTGTGTCATCCATGGAGACACCCGGCACCTTGGGACTGGCAATGCAGTGAGGAATGAGATCCACAGCCCAAACCAAAGGGTGTGGAGGGAAAAGCCTGTGAAAGGAAAGGCAGTCCTGGGAACAGAGTCCAGGGAGTGTTTCCATGAGGGTTTTGTCCTTGGAGGAGAAGAGCCCAGCATGGCAGAGCATTCCCTGACCTCAGGCTGCTGGCCCAGAGGTGAGGGGAGCACTGGAGACTTGATCTGCTTCCCTCTGGGAACTTTGTGTGGGTGCTTTGGGAAAGAGATGAGCTCAGCCCCAGTCCTGCAGGCTACGTGTGTGCCCAGAGAGGGAGAGAAGCAAGGAAGGCAGGTCTGAGCCAGGGCAGGGTGGAACTGGATGATGCAGCTCTCAGGGTGAGCAGAGGCGCTGCTCTGTTGGCTGAAGCCCTGGGAATCATTCCCATCCCCTCAGCATCTCCACCGTGGCTCTTCCTTTGTACCCACGTGTGCCTCTTTTGGGAACAGGCACTGGGAAGGGAGCTGGCAGAGTGAACGCATGCAAAGTTCCCCCCTTTTCCCATTCTCAACCTGAAATTTCCTGTTTTAAGTGCTCCCATGGTAATGGAGGAAAACTGTCGCCCTTCCTCTCCCCACCAGAGCCCTGCCCAGCAAACACCCACAATACAAGGGTGGGGACAAGTGCTGTTCTGAATGTGCTGTATTTTCTTAAAATCCTATGGTTTGTGTGTGGCATTATGGCCATGCTCTGCACGTCTGCTCAGTTAATGGGGAGGAGTTGCTCTCATTGAGGGCTGGTTGCTCAGAGGGACCCCATGGAGCTGAACCTGGAGCTGGTGCCTGCAAAGCCCAGCCCTTCTCTCTGTGCTTCAGCTGGAAGCCAGAACAGGGTGCTCGTGACTTTGAGAGGAGCTGCTTCCACCGAGTCTGGCTTAAAACATCAATATTTGTCCTTGAAGAAAAGGAAAAAAAGCATGAATATGCTTGGAGGGACTGTTTTATAGCCTGACTTCATCGTTTATGTAAACTGAGCTGGGCTGAGCTGCATTGCTGCCAAATTAGGACAGAGATTTGTAGAAATTTGCAGTCCAAGGAGGCAGCGTGACCTCTGTGCAGAGGAAAGCAGCTCCTGCAGACCCAGCACACAGCACTTGAGCAAGTGCACTGACCTGGGGCTTTGTCTTTGTCACCTTCCCAGCAGTGTCAGGGGCTGAGGCAGGGCACAGCGCTGGGTGACACAGCAGCATTGATGTGACAGGAATGTCCTCCATGGGTCACATACCTACTGGATCCATTTTCTGCTTGTTCTTCACCTGTAGAAGTGCCACCTTTGCTTGAGTTCCCTCGCCCTGACCCTTTTTCTTTTCTTTCTCACTGCCCTTTTTGCTGTCCCCTCCAGTCCTCGCAGAGCTGCAGCTCTGGCCGGCAGAACCACGCCCGGCTGCAGAGTGACTCCAGCTCCAGCACCCAGGTGAGCACCTTGTCCCTTCATTCTTTGTCCCCACGGCTCTGCCTGGGCTTGGGCTGACCCTTCTCCACAACCACAATGATTTCTGGCAAACAGAACCAGTGTTGGAAGAGGTAAATGAGTTCCCAACCTGCTTTGGAGCTGCTAATGTCAGAACTGTGCTGTGCTTGTGGTGTTCAATGTTCACCTGCCAGCTCTGCCCCGTGGCCTCACACCTGAAGGCTCCTGGCTGCTCCCTCTGTTCATGCCCAGGTGTTTAGCACCTCTTGAAATTTCTGCCTGGTATATAATGCCAAGCAAAGCATAGTCCCTCAGAGCAGGGATTTGTGGGCTTGGAGTTGTGCAAATGACCAAGCACTGACTCAGATCCAGGGAGAAGGAGTCAAAGGGGGATTTTCCTCCCTCTCCACTGCTGGGAACGTGGGCACTATGAGTACACAGCTCCTAGGGATGTAGTACCCGTGTTCCTAACTGGGATGTCTTCCCACTTTGCAGGTGTTTGAATCTGTGGATGAGGTGGAACAGACTGAAGTAGATTCTCAGATGGAAGATGGCAAACAAAGCAAGATCCCCAATGGGACAGTCCCCAATGGCACGTGTTCCCCTGATTCTGGACACCCCTCTTCCCAAAACTTCTCCATCACATCAGGCTTCTCAGAGCGCAGCTTCAGCAACGAGGACAGCGCCCTGGAAACCACCAAATCCTCCTCCAGCTCCCAGGGAAAGGCTGCAGGGTCTGATGTGCCTGCCCCACCAGACACAGATGGTGTCCAGCAGGAGAAGCTGCAAGGCCAAGACAGCCTGGAAGGCGAATTTCCCCCTGGTGGAAGCGTGGACTTTGTCCCCATGGGTGAGGGCTCGGCGGGGCTGCTGCGTGACAGTGACACTGTGGCCCTGACTGTGGTGGAGAGCTGGGCAGACAGCCAGGCTGAGAAGCAGAGCCTGGTGGAGAGCGAGGACAACCTCTCTGAGGAGCCAGAGATGGAGAGTCTGTACCCACAGCTGGACTCTCTGACTGTCACTGATCTGACCAGCACTGAACCAGCTGCTCTCTCCTCCACGGGTGTCACCTACTCTGTAAGTACAGACCTGGCCGGGGGGTTCCTTCCTGGCTCCCTCACAGAACCCCAGAACAGCTGGGGTGGGAAGGGCTCTCTGGACATTATCCAGTCCAACCCCCTTGCCAAGGGAGGGTCAGCTGGAGTAGGTGACACAGGAACGTGTCCAGGTGGGTTTGGGATGTGTCCAGAGAGGGAGATTCCGTTCTCTCCCTGGGCAGCTGTTCCAGGGCTTTGCCACCCTGCATGGGAAGTTTTTCCTCGTGTTGAGGTGCAAGTTGTGTTTCAGTTTATGGCCATTGCTCCTTGTCCTGTCACTCAGCACCAATGTAAAGACTCTGGCACTGTCCTCTTGGCACACAATTTGAGATGTTTTGTATGGATTGAGAAGATTTCCTCTCAGTCTTCTCCAGACTGACCAGGCCCAGCTCCCACAGCCTCTCCTCATCACAGAGATATTTCAGACTCCAAATAATCTCTCTGGCCTCTGCTGGACCCTCTCTGGCAGCTCCTTGTCTTTCTTGAGCTGTGGAGCCCAGAACTGAGTGCAACACTCCAGATGTGCCTCCCTGGGGCTGAGTGGAGGGGCTGTAGTTGGGCATAGAGGGGCTCCCACCTTCCACCCAAACTCTGCCCCATTGCTCCACTGCCCTTATGACTCTCTCCCTGCTTTTTACTGGGAAACAAATCAACTCTGCTCTTGTTTTGGGCAGCCAGAGCTGCTGGACATGTACACGGTGAACCTGCACCGCATTGAGAAGGACGTGCAGCGCTGTGACCGCAACTACTGGTACTTCACTCCTGCCAACCTGGAGAAGCTCCGCAATGTCATGTGCAGGTGGGGGCTGCGAGGGGCTTCCTGGGATTCACCTGCAGCCTGGAGCTCAAACTTTGCTGTGGTTATGGAGTTTTGCTCCTCGTTGTCCTCCCCTCATCGTCCCAGCTCCAAGGATGCGGCGGTTCCCAGACCGAGGTGTCCTTCCCCATCCCTGCTGTGTCCTGGGGTTTTGGCCAAGGCAGAGGCTCCCAGTGCAGCCCGCCTGCTTCCTGGGGCATGCCTGGAAAGTGTTTTAATGAGGGTCAGCCCACTGAGCTGTAGTGCTAATGAGAAAGTGCCTGAAGCACCAGAATGGTTTGTGCCTGCCCAAAATCCCAGGAGAGAGCCAGACCTGGGTACATTTCTGAGTCCTTGTGACTCAGAGCTTGCCTAGTGACACTCACAGACTCAGACCAGCTCCAGCTCAGCTGCTGCTTCACAGGCAGTGAAGGATAAAATATTATTACTCATCTTGCAAACATGAGGAGAAGCTGCAGTTCCATCAGTGCTGTCACTTCAGCCGACAGCCAGAGCTGGAGATCTCTGCTGAGATTAGACCTTCAGCACAGCACATTTTGGAAAACCAGTGGGCAGGATGGAAAAGATCCTTCCCTTGTGCCAGCAGCAGATTTGAGTCCTCTCTGAACACATTTTGCCTTGCTACCAAATAAGGGAAGATATCCCTGCAGGGCTGGGTGCTTCCTGGGACACTGGGAATGGGAAGGCGAGGCAGGCAGTGTCTGCAGAGAGAACCAAGGGGATGAATGGGGGGAGAAGGGTGAGAATGAGAGATGAACAAATTCTGTCAGTGTCTGCCCTTTAACCAATGACCCCACTGTGTTGTGCTTTCCCATTTTGCTTTTCCCTGCTCTGATTTTTCAATTTTTCAATTGCCATGGCACAGCCCCAGCCCTGCTGACCCTGGATGTGGCCATGGCAGGGTGTTGATCCAGGATTGTGCCATGCGTGCCTTACCTGGGAGGCATCACAAGAATTTAATCACTTGCAGCACAGGGATAACAGAATGAACAGCTGTGATTTTCCTGGGGAGGGAGACAGGGCGTGGGCAATGAGGTGTCAGGTGGTGGCACTCAGGTCCCAGGTCACCTCTTCTGCTCTCTCACACAGCTACATCTGGCAGCACATTGAGATTGGCTACGTGCAGGGGATGTGTGACCTGCTGGCCCCTCTCCTGGTCATCCTGGATGATGGTGAGTGGGTGGCTCTGCTCTGCTTCCCCTGTCCCTGTGTGGGGATCTGTGGGGGCATGTGCCAGGTGGGTGGTGGCCCTTTGCAGTGGAGTGCCTGGAGGTGTGGAGCAGGATCCTGTTTGTCTGTGATGCTGCCTGGCTCCTAGGAGCCCACCCTGGGGCTAGGGTGAACTTTTTGGAGGGACATTGCTGCTGCAGGAGCAGCAGTGCCCCTGCAGCAGCAGTGATGTCTCTCGTCCCTGCACAGAGGCTCTGGCTTTCAGCTGCTTCACTGAGCTGATGAAGAGGATGAACCAGAACTTCCCCCACGGAGGAGCCATGGACACCCACTTTGCCAACATGAGGTCGCTGATCCAGGTCAGAGTTCCTGGCACAGGGATGGCAGCTCCTCACACTCCAGGTCCTGGAGGGGCTGAGGGGAGGTTCAGTGCTGGGGAGCAGGAGGGACAGCAGGGGCTCTAAGGACAGCCTGGAGCAGTGTGTGCCAAGAAAGAGAGGGAGGAGCTGCTGCAGCAGGAGAGCAGTGGAATGGAGGGAAGTAGGCAGAGGGATTGTTGGTGCCATGTGTGTGCATTCCTGAGTTTCCTTTTGCTTTTCTTGACAGATTCTGGACTCTGAGCTCTTTGAGCTGATGCACCAGAATGGAGATTACACTCATTTCTACTTCTGCTACCGATGGTTTCTCCTGGACTTCAAGAGAGGTGTGTTCTGAGACCACCCAAGGGTGGGGCAGGGCCTGCTTCCAGGCTTCTCAGCAGGTTTAAACTTACTTTAATTCCTTTTCACTTTTCCCTGGCTGATTGTTCTGTCTAGATACAGAACCTGTTGTTCCAGAGCTGCTGCTGAGCCTCTCCATGAGTGTGTCCTGGGGCCTGTGTCACCTGCTGCCAGGCAGAATATTTCTCCCTACAGATGGCTGATGCTTCCAGCTGGAGCAGGTTCCTGTAGGAAGGAAGCACCCAGTGTGTCTCCCCAGCACTGCTGTGAGCTCTGTGGGTCAGGGTGGGGTGAGTGGAGTGGTAACTGTGGTTCTCTGCTCACAGAGCTGGTGTATGATGATGTCTTTGCTGTCTGGGAAACCATCTGGGCTGCTGCTCACGTCTCCTCTGCTCACTACGTGCTCTTCATAGCCCTGGCCCTGGTGGAGATGTACCGGGACATCATCCTGGAGAACAACATGGATTTTACAGACATCATCAAGTTTTTCAATGGTACAGCTCGTGCTCTGTTGGGCTGAGTTGGGGGCAGCTGCTCAGGCTGTGGACAGTCACATCTGGGCAAGGCTGGAGATGTTTAACACCCGGAGCTTTGAGGGATTTGGTGGGGCTGGAATCCAACCTGGATGTGTTGGAGGGAGCTGAGGTTTGGGCTGTGCTTCCTGCGGCTTTCCCCATCCCCTGGGGCTGGTTAAGGATGGCTCTCCAGAGCCAGGTGTCCCTGTGAGGGGAGGTTGGGAATGTGGGCAGCAGAGCTGTGGGGTGCAGCTGCTCAGGTCTCACCTGGTCCCTCTGTCTGTGTTGCAGAAATGGCCGAGCGCCACAACACCAAACAGATCCTGAAGCTGGCTCGGGACCTGGTCTATAAAGTGCAGACTCTGATCGAGAACAAATGAAGGGCCCAGGGCAGATGAGGCACCCAAAGAGCCAGGACTCCCCTCTGATGCTTCCTCCCTTCTCCTGTTTCTCCAAGTGCCACACCTGTGGGACTCAGGTGGGGGGACACGTGCTGCTGTGTGAGCTGGGAGTCCCCTGGGCTCAGCACAGACCTTCTGCAGTGACTCGACCAAAGATCCCTCCAGGTGTGTTCCTGTGCCACGAGCAGGACCAGGCAGTGGCTTCCTGGCCACCAAAACTGCCCAGGCATTGCCACATCCCAGGGTGGAGCTCAGAGGCTGGGGCAGCAGAGTTTGGTGGCACAGAGGGAAAGCTGCTTCCTTGGAAAGCTGCTTCCTTGGGCAGCCCTTCCCTGTGGTGTGGGAAGGCAGCCAGCCCTGCCAGCCTGGGCAGCACAGGGATGCTGCCAGTTCTCAGCTTCTCAGCAACACCACAAGGTTCTGCCAGTAATGGGGGGGACTTTGATCACAGAAATTCCTCTTTTGATCTTGTCCCTCAATGCGTTGCTTCCCCTTCAGGGTTTTCTTTTCTTAGGGCTCTGTTTTCTCCCTGGGATTTTTACATTGTTCCTACAATATCAGAGCACACAAGAGCTTCGTGTCTGGATGGATTTTCAGAACAGCTCCAAATTCAGCATTGAGGTTATTTTTCAAAATCCAGCCTCTCTAATGTTCTCTGAACGCTGGGAAATCTGGTCCTGACCTCCTCTGGGAACTCCAGGCTGGAGATTTTCTTACCTGCCTTACTTTAGCTGCTTGTGTAGGAGTCTGGTCTCCTTGTTGTTCCTCTGAGCTCTTGTGAGGGAAGGGCTCCTCAGGAGGCAAGTCAGAGCTTCTGATTATCCTGACTTTCCCTCTGACAGCTCTAGGGCTGGCTATTGAGTCCCCTAAACCCACTGAGCATCTCCAGTTAGGTCTTGGTGGGCTTCTCCCACAGGCCTGTGAGAGGAAAATAGCCCAAGGTCCCTGAGTGGTCTTTGCTTTGGGAAGATGCATTTGTGTGGCCACTTTTCCTGCACAGCCTGGAGCCCACTGCATGAAGTGCCTCTCCAGCTGCTGTGTCCCACACAGGCTGCCCTGCAGAGGCTTCAGAGTCATTTTTCAACTCAGGTAAAAACAATACAAGAAAAGGAGAGGGGGTGGGTGGATGGAGGGTCCAGCCCAGCCGGGGAGGGCAGTGCTGGGCTGGAGCTCTCTCTGAGGGTTCTTTCTCTCAAGTTTTGCTGCAAACATTTGTGTTCCCCCCCCTCCCCGGTGCAATGTGTGCTGTGTGTGTGCTCTCCTCTGGCCCTGCTCCTGCCTTGCTGCTGGAGTGCTCCCATGGGAGGGAAAGGAGCTTTTCCTCCTCCCAGGGAACATCTGTCTGTGCTGGTTTGTGTTGGCTCGTGGCTCGTGTCAGATGTTGCTGGCAGAAAAAAGGTGGTTGTCAGTCTGCAGCAGAGAAAACTGCTGCTTCAGGGAAGGTCTGAGCAGCACAGTGGAGTGGTTTGCTGTTTCTGAGCAAATCAGCAATTTCTGTATTCTGGGACATGGAGGTCACAGCTGGAAAAGGCCAGTGGCACATCCTGAACCCTTTGGGGAAGGGGCTGGGGCAGAGCAATGGCAACCCTTCAATCCTCATAATCCCAACAGACGTCTACAACAGTCTGGGAAATTTTCTGAAGCCCAAAGGGTGCTGGGCTGCAGTAGCACAGGAAACAAAGAGCTTGAGATCTGCCAGTTCCTGTGAGAATCTTTCACCTTTCCACCAAGCAGAGTGAAAAGCTCGTGTGTCCTCCCTCCTTCCCGGGCTGCTCCTGTTCCCTCAGGGTTCTAGGACAGACCTGTCACCTGTCCTAGAGGGAAAGGAAAATGCTCTGTTCTCCCTTTCCTGAGGGACAGGGACCCACAGCTCACCTGAAACACCACCTGACCAAGCAACGTCGCTGACACTAAACCTTTCAAGCTTCTTTCCTTGGTTTTTAAACAAAAACAGCCAAGAAATTCTGCACAATATTTGCTGTCTGTATTAACTGAGAGTGTCTTTGGGCCGCTCAATAGCAGTGTTTTTTGAATAATTTTTTTTTTTTGGGGGGGGAAAAAAGAGTATTTATTTATGGATTGTACCTGACTGTGTGTCCTTGTGTGCTGGCGTGTGAGTGCGCGCTGTTGTGCAAATGGAGATAGAAATTTTCAATGTTATTTACGATATCTTGTAAATGTTTACCAGAGAATTGTGTCTATATATAATATATATATACAGTATAGAGAGAAAATATGTGAACTAAGTGGGTTATTTTTTGAAGAGGGAGGGTGAGAAATCTTTTGCTTCTAAGAACTGTGTGGTTTCTATAGCACCTATTCCATGATGTGCCAATTTGTCACTGTCCCTGTGCTGGGAGAGTTGTTCTGGTGGGGCAACAGGAATCTCAGAGCAGAGCCACCATCACAACCTCAGTTTGGCTTCATCTTGGTTCTGACTTTAAGACTGGATAAGAGAGGGGGAAAAAGGAGGGAAAAATAACATTAAAAAGCTTTGTTTCAGCTATGTTGCTGGGCAAATTCTTGTTCTTGTGGGGACCCACAGTGAGACCCCACCAGGAGCCTGGGGCTCTCTTTGATGGTTAAAAGCTGCTAAGAAGCTGAAAAGCAAAGGTTTTGCTGTGCAGCTGTTTGTGGGTCTTCTCTGGCCTCAGCCTGTCCTGCCTGGCTGTGCCCCCCTGCTGGATCCCCACGAGATAAAGCCTTGTTCTGGAATTCTGACAGGGGCAGTTGTGGCCCTTGGGATCTCTCCCAGCTGTGCAGCCAAGGATGGCCTGTTTGCCACGCAGCAGAGCCCTGTCACCAGGCTTGGCCATATACAGTAATCTTGTCTGGCCCCTTGGGGAAGAGGAATGTCTCATCCCAGCAGCTCTGTGCAGCTGAAATCCTCCCCACAATGGCACTGCCAGCCCAGGGCTATTTTAACCTGTTGTTGGCTCTGTGGGAACAGGGACTGGAGCTCTGTGCCTTAAACTGACAGAGGGCAGGGTTAGATTAGATTTTAGGAAGAAATTCTTCACTATAAGGCCCTGGCACAGGGTGCCCAGAGATGCTGTGGCTGCCCCTGGATCTCTGGAAGCGTCCAAGGCCAGGTTGGATGGGGCTTGGAGCACCCTGGGAATGGAGTGGAACTGGGTGATCTCTAAATTCCCTTCCAACCCCAACCATTCCATGACTCCACTTTTTGAGGACACTGCTGCATCCTCCCCTGGGTGCAGCAAGGCTTGCATGAGCTGCCAGGTGTTCTCTGCCCAGTCCCTCCAAAGCTGAGCCTAAGGAAGGATGGGCTCCCTGGGCTGAGTTCAGCTCTCCTCACACCCTCCCTGAGCACCCACCTTGCTGTGGGGTTCGGGGTTTGTCTCATTTTTGAGCTGCTGAGCTCAGATAATCTCGGTGTGACTGTTTGTGTCCTGGCCCTGTGCTCCCCTGAGGGAGTGACAAATGGACTCTGTTCCTGCATTTGAGCTTTCTGCTCATGCAACCTCCCAACGAGCTCCTGGTGTCTTTTGGTGTCACCTGTGCAGACCCTTTAGAGGTTGTGTTTGTTCCTAAATGTGTGATTTTCCTCGGAGTTTTCCTCTTGCTGTGTTGAGTCCCTGAATGGCTCTGCTGTGAAGGTTTTTTTGTGAAGACTGAGAGGGTTTTTTTGTGTGGGAACTTCCTGCTGTGTCCCTGTCCTGCTCTCATCCAGCCCTTGGCATGGGGAACATCCCTTAACTCACCCAAATGCACCTGGTGGTGCAAGGTGAGCCAGCAGTGGAACTGCAGGTGCCAACCCTTGTCACTGACAGGTGAAAAAAAAGGCTGAGAGATGGAACTCTTGAAGAGGTTGGGGTCCCAAAATCCCTGGAGACACAAGCCTTGTGTCTCCACAAGAGCAGTTTATGGGATGAAGTTCTTCTAATTCTTTGTTCTTTATTTATTTATTTTTTACTTTGCCTATTTCCCCTCTCTTTCCCAGGTTATCCTGAGGTTGTTCCCATGCACTGGGAGCCACTGTAGCCAATGGGCCTCTGAGCAGAGATGGGACCAATTTTGAGATTCTCATCCCCTAAGTTTGCTTTAGAAATATCTTACAGTATCTAAATCACTTTTCTCTAGAGGCACAGTGGGAGCCTCTGAGCCTTTGATCAGTAGGACCAAAATGATGGTCATGTCATCAAAACCTCTGTCTCATTTCTCATTCCGTTTGGGAATTTCCCTGAGTACAGAGCAGTTCTGGGCTTGTCTTCAGCATTTTACCATAGTGTGAGCACAAATTGATAGAGCACAATGTAGAGATGGAGTTCCAGCCCTTCCTAGCACTATGGAAGATTTGGAACTCACCAGAACCTGTGTCAGAAATTCCTATAAAAGCATTTTCAGGCACGCTGAAGTAGATCAAATGCCACTGATTGTTCCTGCTTTTCCACTCAAGGTCAGAATAAGCAATATTTCACTGATTAAGGCATCTAGACAATTGTGGTGCTCAGTGAAGCCACATTTCTGTCCTCTGGTGGCCACACGGGCCATGGCTGGGGCCATTTGGTGCTGTAGCCACACATTCACACAGCTCAGTGTGCAGATTCCTTCCCAACTTTGCCCAAATCCTGAACTTCCTGGAGAATGTACGTGGCTGGAATAGCTGTGGGAGTCTTTTAATGTGTCTAACCTGATCTAATTCCTAATTTAATTTTAGATTGGTGATAAGCATCTTCCACCTTAAATTCCTGTTCAGTGGTTTAACAGCTTCCTTTTATAGATGGATTTTGCACATGGAGGCTGAGCAGAGCCCCTGGATGGGGCTGCAGGGGATGGTCCCTTCTCCACAGTGGCTCCTGAGCCATTGGCAGTGGGACATGACCAGGAGCAAGGGCACTTTGAGGGGAAAAAAAAAAAAAACATTTACCCTTTTTAAAATACTACTTTTTGTTTGTTTGTTTGTTTTGTTTAACAAATTAATGGTAAAGATTAAACTATGCACAAGATCTTAAATATGTGGAAGTTTTAGGAATGAGTATGGCTTTGCTTCTAAGGATGATAAAGGATTGAAAATCCTGATCCTGGATACCGAGAGACTAAAAATGTCATTGTTGTGACTATGTAAGATTGACTTAAATTCTCAGAAATTCGTTCTCTCTGGAGAGTAATTCCCAGAAGCCAGGGAAGAAGTTGTTTTCCCAAACAGAATTAATGAAAAGCTTTGAAAATGCAACGTGGATGTAACCTCAGACCCACGATTGTCACTTCCCCTGTTCAAGGAGTGTTCTGGAGAGCTGGGCAGGGTGACAGGATGTGACAGCCATCGTGGGGGTCTGTGGGACATGGAATTACCCCTCAGCACAGGGATTTGAATGTATCTGGTGTCCTGGCATTAGACTTTTCTGTTGCCCTACTCAGAATTGCTGCTTTTCTCTGTTGGATGCCATTTTGGTCTCTGGGAGTTGCTCGAACTTAACGAGCACTTACAGCTTTTAATCTATTTGTCAAAGTGCTGCTAATGTTCTTAGATTATCTGGATTCCACACTGTGGTACAATATCTGTTTTATATTATTTTATTCATGCTTTTGGTTTTTTTTTTAAATGTAAACTGTTCCTTATTGTTGTTGAGAAAGAAAGAAAAATTAAAGCTCTATTCTCTATGGTTAATGTATTTTCAAATCAATCAGATCCTGGTGGTTCTTTCTGTCTGTGTGGTCCGTGGGAAGGAATGGGGATACCCTGAGCAGGGAGTGCCCAAAATGCTCTGTATTTCCACACTGCTCCCAGATTCCAGAGTCCCTTATTGCTTATTGTCCCCTGTGCTGGGGGCCCTGCTGTCACCTGGGCTCATTTTGCACCCCCCTTGCCCTCGTGGTCCTTGCTTTTCCCCATCCCCATCCCTTGGCCAGCTTTGCTGACCCTGTCCCTCTGGGCAGATGTGTGGCAGTGACACCTCCGTGGCTCTGCTGGCACTGTCACCTCTGTCCTTTCTATTGTTGTACCACCCTCTAAAGTGCAGAATTCAAACTGATGGTGAAATGGAGTGATTGAAGAGGAGGAAAAGCCCTGGGGATGGGCTGAGCCAGGTCCTTGGTGCTGTGTGGAGTGACCTGCCCCGGACAGAGCAGAGGGGGAGGTGACAGAGGGTCCTGGCATGGTGGCAGCCCAGAGCTGGGACACGGTGGTGATGCTTTATACACCTGTGTGTGATCCTGTGCTGCCAGGTGAGCTGTGCAGGAGGGGAGGGAGTGCATTCTGCAGTTCTCACCTTGGCCTTGATCCCGTTTACCTGCCTCGCTGTTTCCTGGATCAGTCTCCAGAATTTTAGCAGTGATGGGATGGGCTGTGGTGCCTTCCTTGCAGGGAACGAGAGGGACAAGTTTTTTGTCCAAAATGTGAGGAGGACAAGCTGCCTGTTGTCCCTTGCCCCTGCTCAGGGCTGGCACTTGTCACCCCTCTGGACTCCACAAGATCCTGGGGTGCTCGTGGGTCTTCCAGCTGTTCCATGGGGGATGCCATGTGTGGGAACAGGGAAGAAGTGCCCCCAACCTCCTTTCTGTGGTGTCAGTTCCTGTTGGAGGCAGGAGGGGTCCACATCACCCCAATGTTGTGTTTTTAGCAGCACAGAATTTAACTGCATTTCTAAAAATGGGAATGCAAGGAAGGCTGGATGCTCGCTCCAGATTCCTGCCTCTACCTACTTATGAGAAGAGGCTTAATTAAATAAATCCTGGTATTTAATTAATCCCTAATATGTTTGCATCTTGAGGCATGTTTGCTCTAATGGCCCAGCCCCAGTTTCCAGTGCAGGCTGAGGTTTGCAGGGAGCTCACAGCTCAGAACTTCAAAAGCTGATGAAGACACTCCCCAAACACGCAGAGTTTGCAAAATGTCAGGATGGGATTCAACCAGCCCTTGCAAATGTGTTAATTACCTGATATTAATTGGCAACCTAACCACCAGAGGCCACATCCCCAAGGTGCCAAAGCAGGAATGCTCTGTGTTCAGCCAGGAGAGGCTGGCAAAAATCTTGCCATTCGGATGGAGGAAAGTAAGTGATCCTAAAAGTGAATTTCATTAATTTTTAACTTGGGATAGTTTCTCACAAAAGCAGCTATCTTAAGGTTGTGCTTTGAAGTGCATGGAAATTTCCATCAGTTGCCACCTCCATGCAGTGCAGGAGACAGCAGCTGGTGGGGCAGCTCTGTCCTGTGCAGGAAGAGAAACCATTCCAACCCCTTGCCAACAAGGAGATGCTGACCATCAGCTGGGGTGGTGGCCACCCAGGATTTTCAATGCTCTGTTTTGACCCTCTGCCCCACAAGCCCAATCCTTTGGCTCCCAGGTGGCCGTGACAGATGAACTGGGGGCTGTGCTGGTGAGCCCAGCTGTGAGTGCTCGTCCTCACACACCCTCCTGCCAGGCTCAGGCACGTGGCACTGGAGCTGGGAAGGACCTGGAGTATTTATAGCCCGTGTTAACATGCATGAATGGACGTGTTGAGTCCTGGCACAAACATCTGCCCAGGTGGGTGCTGTCCTGGCAACACCCTGCGCTCCCTCTGCTGCCTTAAGGTGCTTCAGCACCTATTTCCAAAGGAAAATGAAGCTGAAAATGCAAAGGCTGATCCACAGCTGCAGCAATCCCTGTCAGATCCTGCAGAGAGGCTCAGTTTGTACAGGCACCACCACCTGATTGAAGCAGGGTAAGGGGCTGTGACAGCCTTGGGTCCCTACCCAGCCCAGCAGCATTGGGGGCTGCAGGACTGTTCAACAGGGATTTTGCTAGCCTGGGGTTGGGAATCTCAGGGCAACACAGAGTGGTTTGGGATGGAAGGGACCTTAAAGTCCATCTCATTCACAGAGACACCTTCCACTATCCCAGATTGCTCCTGGCCTTGGAGACTTCCAAGGATGGGGCAGCCACAGCTTCTCTGGGCAGCCAGGGCCTCAGCACCCTCACAGGGAAGGATTTCTTCCTAAACTCCAATCTAAACCTCTCCTTGCCAGTTTAAGTTTTCCTTTTGCTTGCTTTGAGCGCAATGACTGAGGTGGAGCAATCCCTGCTCTGGCATTTCCAATGAACTGTGGATGTACCTCACAGCCATGAAAAACGAGCTCAGATCCTGGAGACAACAGCACAGGGATGTGTTAAGCCAGTCCTTAAGCACCAGGAAATGTGGTGCTTTTTCCTGGAGCATTGCTCAGGAAGTGAAAGCATTTCTGCAAGGCTTTGGCAGCCGTGTTGGAATGACATGTGAGTGCTTAGGAGTTATCAGAGAGCTCTGTGATAGTGCAGCACCTCGCTTATCTGTGCTGGTTCAATGGATTTTCTGAGTAGTTTCCAGGAGTTCAGGGAGGTTGTTGGGGAGGAAGATGCTGCCGTCAGCGCGCACAGCTCGGGGTTCAGTCTCTGGTTTAGTGACTGACCTGGCCCTTGGGTGGATGAGTTTGAGCTTTTTTTAGATCAGCAAATGGAACACAGATCCTCGGCTTTATCGCCGTGACTAAGGACGTGTTGTTGTTGGCTGAGTTACAGGAGTGCGCTGAAATCTGAGTCACTCTTCTGCTTGGGAAAACAAAAGCGGACTCCCAGGAAATCTGCATCCCTTTGTTCTCCCCACAGCCCCCCAAGTCTGGCCATGTGCTGCTGGCTGATAGCACAGGGATAAGGATGGGGCCATGTCCTCACCCTAACCAGTGCAGACAAAGCCACCAGGGATTATATAACTGGCAACAATCCCACACCCACCGGTTCTTCCCTCTGTTGCACTGAAACCTCTGTGATGGTGCAATCTAACAACTGCTTCCTACTGGAGAGCATTATACATACAAATCTGACACTCAATTGTCCTTGTTTTTTAGTCAAGGATTTCTTGACTATGGCTGCTTTCAGGTTTGACAGTCTCTGCCTTCCCAAACTTCTCCTTTCTGGAGGAAGAAATATTGTGTGGACACTATGGTGTAATCCCACGGCTCCATGCCCCCTTTCCAGGGCCTGGCAGAGCTCAGCCTTCACAAGGACATTGGACTGTGTGTTTAACAGTTTATTCCCTTTAAAACCAGACTTTCTCCCCTGCCTTCCTTTTCCCAGCCCTGTTCCCAAGTCAAACTTAAGGCTGGGAGAGGCAGAGGGGCCCCATGGCCAGTGGGGTTTCAATGGGAAAGCAGTGCCAGGGCTGTGCCCTCCCTGTGCTCCGAGCCAGGCACTTGCTCTCTGTGTAGCTCTGCACTGATTTCCATGGTGGATGAGCAAGAAGAAGTGGGAAAGGAGCTTTTAAGGACAGCTGCTGTGGTGGTGATGGAGAGTGGGAGGATTTCCTGTTTTCCTTTATGCAGATTATATGTAGTGGGCAGTGGAGCACCTTCCTGCAGTGCTCAGTGCTTGAGGTGTGTGGGGAGCTCCTGCCTGTTCCCTCCTGGGGCTCATCCTGAGCTGTCACCAATAGTTCTGGCTTTTGTGGGAGCAGTTACCTGGGGGAGGACACAAAGCAGGACACTGAATGCTTCCCTGCTGAGTGCCAGAGCATTTTCAATGCCATGGGCCTGGGAAAGGTAGCAGGGGAATACTGGAAGATCAGTGTTCCCCTGACCCAGACAGGTTGTTTTTGCATACACCTCCACCTCTTCACATAACAGGAGCAACTGGCTCAGCAGGAAGAGACGGAGACAGTTCCTGGCTGGAACAAAGGAGGGGATTTTGTCGTACCCGCCAAAGTCGGGCAAGGGTGAGACAGGAGTGAGACAGAGCAGGGGCTGGAGGGTCTGCCTGGATCCCTGGTGTTTATCCCTGCCCTCAGGTGTGCAGATGTGTCATGGGCAGTGTCTGTGCCATTTGCAATTAACCCATTTCTCCACTGCAGGGCACTGACAGACTGTGTGAGAGGAGCTAAATCACCGGAGCAGCCCCAGTGGTGCACAGAACATTCAGATATTCCCTGATTTATGCCATTCTTAGCTCAGTTCTGAAGAGATCCCAGCCTGGAAGTTAATTGTATGGTGGAGAGGAGAAACAGTGGCATTACTCATCTGAGGAGTTGAACCTTTTGTTTGAAAACTGTATCTGAAGAATGGAAACTTCATAGATAAAGAACCTGTCATTCTTTTCTGAGTGCAGGCACTCCTTCACTGTATATTGCTGCTTGTCATCCCTCTGACGGCTCCAGTGAAGTCATAAAACAGAGGGTCAAAGCTCAGATGTCTGCAAGACGGGTCGGGCAGTGTCTGTTCACTATTGCCACCCTCACCACAGGGTGGAATTACAGCCCTAATTCATATACATGGGGTGAGAGGCCAGGGCTCTGCATTTAACTCTGCCCCTATTGGGGTCACCTCTGCTCTGCTAAGCGCTGATAAACGCAGTGGGAGAAAGATTCACTCAGGGTCTCAGGTGGGGACAGAACACAGGGGAAGAACCTTTGCAGGAGCCAGGGCTGTGACACGTGCCAGGTCCTGTCCTTGCCCTCTGATCACTGTAGGATACACACTGGGATGTTGGAGCATTCCAGGGAAGGGAACAGAGCTGGGAAAGGGGCTCAGCCTGGAGAAAAGGAGGTTCAGGGGGGACTTCTGGTTCTGCACTCCCTGACAGGAGGGGACAACAGGGAGCAAGGGACAAAACCAGAGGAAATGGCTTCAGGCTGTTCTAGGGAAGGTTTAGCTTGGATATTGTAGAAATTTCTTCATAGAAAGGATTGTCAGGCATTGGAACAGACTGCCCAGGGAGGTGGTGGAGTTCAATCCCTGAAAGGATTTAACAGATGTGTCAACGTGGAGCTTGGGGACATGTGTGGCCTGGGCAGTGCTGGGGTTGGACTTGATGGTTTTAGAGGGCTTTTCCAACCCAAATAATTCTATGATTCTAAGGGAGCAGTGGCAGTGGGGTGGAAATTCTCCTGCCTGGTGCCAGGGCTGGCTGTGATGGCTGGGGGGTTCCCATCTCCCCAGTGCAGCACAGTTCCCCGCTCTGTGCTGGCCCTGCACTACAGCCATTCCTTTTCCCACAGGTTTGGAGTGTCTCCAGGGCAAGAAGGGCTGGGTGAGGGTGAGAATCTGGCCCTTGCAGCCCCCCAGGCCTGCTCCATGCCCGGCACATCCCGCCGGAGCAGCTCCTGCCGCACCTTGAACCAGCCCAAGTTTCTGTGGCCACTTTGAAGCTCCCAGGTCTCATCTCCTCGGGCACCCACTGAGGCTCCTCCTCACTCAGTGGGAAACAAGACAGCAGCACCTTGGGAACCCTGCTGCTCTCTTGAAGTGTCCATTTGAATGCAGCTCCCAGGGCTATGGAGCCTCTGGAGCCTGGCGTGCCCAGTTCTCCGGCTCTGTCGCTGTGTAGGTGTTTTTGTGCAGGGAGCTGCCACTAAGCGGCTCCTGAATAACTGATCAGGCATTTTCCTCGTTCCCTATGAGCCCCGTGTGCTGGAGCAGGGGTTCCCAGCCATGGGTGGAACAAGAACCGCTTCAAAGAGGTGTAAGAGGCAGGAACACCCTCCTTGCAGAGGCGCTGATCCAAGCCATGGATCGGCCTCATCTGCGCCAGGGCTGCAGGGAGGGTGCGCTGGGGATGGGTTATGGCTTGGCTTCTGGAAAAGCAAAAAGGCAAATGAGTCATGGATCTGGGATCCCTTTGTGTGGTGGGGATAAAAGGGTTGCTAAAGTGGGGAAAACACCTATGTTATCCTGATTTGGGAGCAAGGGGGGAAGCTGTGGGAAAGGGATCTTAATTTAAATGGGATGTGGGTGGGAACAAGGAGGCGAGGCAAGCTCCATATTCCTGCTGCTGTTACAGGGCTGGATGTTTTTGCTGCTGAAAGTTTTCCTCTGGCTCCCATCCGTGCACCTGCTAAGGGGCAGCTACAGTGACTCTATGGCTCCCTTGGAATGGATCACGGAGAGATCCAGTGGCTCCACTGACTCAGGAATCCTTTGCCTGCAACAGAAGATTTGGGCTGGTTAAAGGCAGATGAGTTCTCCATGGAGGGTAGGGATACAGGACCTGCTGCCTGGTCTTTCCCTGTCCTGCCAAGAGCTGAGATGAGGACATGGAGATGCATTTTCCTTGTGCCGTGGCATCACCCTGGCTCGTGGCCAGCCCATCATCCACAGTCTCCTTCCTCCTGCCGTGAGTCATGGCCTCGCCTGGAGCCGACTTTGGACTCCTCTGCAGGGAACCACACCTTTGGTAATGACAAAAAACAGCATTTGGAGCTTCTGAGCCGTGACAGCTGTGGCATGGAGAGGCTGCCAGGAGGAAGATCCCATGACTCCAGTGCCATTCCTGAGGAGGAGACTGAAGGGAACATTCCCAGATCTGAGGATAAATGTTCCCTTTCTGATTCTCCCTGCTCTTAAGCAATGTTCCCTGGACTAGGCTCCAGAGCTGTGCTGCCCTGAGGGTGACAGAAGGACAGTGGTGGCCAAGGAGCTGCCACTGGTGGCCACAGAATTGCATTTTGTACCTGGTGTACAACAAGACAATAATGACACACTTGAGAAAAACATGGATTATTTATTTCAGGGTTGTTCAGCCTGGGTGCTTGGTATATTCCACAAACCCAGCACACCCCACTAGACTTTTCTGCTATTATTTATACACAGAAAGAATTAGTAACTTTCTAAGCAGAATTCTTTCTTAGGATTTGTCAGTAATTTCCATACATGTTGCTTCTCCGTGTGCCCAGGGGAAGGATTTCTAACCTGTAGGTATGATTTTTATTATTTTAACAAACACAGTTCAGGTATAGAATGTAATAGCTTTGAAAGCTACCAATGGTTACATAAACATACATCAACATCTTAATTCAGGTCCTCAAAGCTTGTTCTTTTCAGGGTGTCCCTGACTAAGGGATCCAGCTGCTGCCTGTTCCTCTGGTTGGAATCACAGAATCCCAGAGCAGTTGTGGGTGGGAAGGGCCCTCTGGAGATCATCCAGTCCAACCCCTCTGCCAAGGCAGGGTCACCTGGAGCAGGTGACACAGGATTGCCTCCAGGTGGGTTTGGGATGTGTCCAGAAAAGGAGACTCAAAGCCTCCCTGGGCAGCTGTCCCAGTGCTCGGCCACCGTTCTTGGAAAGAGCTTCTTCCTCATATTGAGGTGGAACTTGTGTTTACTGCTCCTTGTGACCAGGCACCACTGAGCAGAGCCTGGCACCATCCTCTTGGCACACGATTTGAGATGTTTGTCTGGATTGATGAGATTCCCTCCAGACTGACCAGGCCCAGCTCCCGCAGTCTCTCCTCATCACAAAGACGCTCCAGATCCCACATTATCCTTGTGGCCTCTGCTGGACCTTCTCCAGCAGCTCCCTTTTTGATTTGTCCTTGTCCAGAACCGGACACAATAAGATAATCTTGACACATTTTCCAACACTACCCAGCCCCCGTCTCTCAGGACGGCAGGGCCGGGACTCGAACCCGCGGCCCCACACGGAGCAGGTGGAGCGGGGCGGAGCCAATGGCGGCCGCACCGCGCGGGGAGAGCCCCGCCCACAGCCCGCACCGCGCGGTCACCATGGCAACAACGGCGCTTCCCGCGGGGCCCCGCGGCCGCCGGGGCGAAGGGGCCGGACCGGCACCGGGGCGGGACATTCCCTCCTCCCGCCGCCCTCCCGCCACCCTCCCGCCGCCTCTCCGCAGCCCCTCGCTCCGGGGAAGCGCCCAGGGACGGCCCCCTGCCCGCCCCGCCCCCGGCCGTGCCCGGCCGCCGCTCGCCGCCGCCCGCCGCCGCCGCGGGGGGAAAGGCCGCTGCGCGCCCAACTTCACTTCCAACAACTTCCCCGGTGCGGCGGAGCCGGCGCTCGGTTTTGCGGAGGGGAGCAGCCGGTGGGTTTGGCTGGGTGAGTGCTGCTGGCGAGGGGGCGGTGGGACAGAGTGAGTGCTCGCTCAGCCTTAGGGCCGGCACGGGAATCGCTTCCCCGGGAATCGCTTCCCCGCTTCCCCGGGGCTGCTTCGCCCTCCTCGCCGGCTCCGGGGCGAACGGCGACGGGAGTGCCGTGCCCTGGAATGCGCTCGCCGCTCCCGCATGTCCCCTCGCCCTGCTGCTGCTGCCCCTGTCCTCGCTGCTTCTTTCTCGCTGCGTCAGAGCCAAGGGCTCTTGTCCTCGTGTATTGGAAAAAAAAGGGAGAAGCCCCCCTTCCAAAAAAAAACCAACAAAACCAACCCGTTCCGTGGTTCTAATTCGGCGGCTGGAGGTGGGGAGGGGTTGTATGTGGTTTTTGGTGGTTTTTGGTGGATGGTGGTGTTGCTCGTGGTTCTGAGGATTAGAGCGTAATTTTGTAATCCACGAGGGCTGCAATTATCTGTTCCTCGCTGGATTAAGGGTGATAATGTGCTTGGAGGTCTTAAATGGACAAATAAAGATGCTCCCCCCTTTCTCCCCCCTGGTTTACAGCCGGGCGACGGCTCCTTGGGCAGAGCGGGAGGGATTCAGGCATTGTCGAGAGTGGTATGTGACTCCTTAATGCCTTGGATTTCAGGAAATACATTATTTGCTCGTTACAATTACTTTGGAGTGCCAGTTTAAAGTCATCATACCACTTCTTTTTAATTGAAGATGCACATAGCTTTGTTTGTTGGCATCGTGTGTATGTAGAATCTCTTGGGTTAGAAAGGATCTTAAAGCTCATCTCATTCCAACCCGCCTGCTAGGGGCATAATATATTTTTATTTTGGAAGCGCTGGGGTGGACAAATCAGCGTTGTTCTGGTGATATGCAGCTCATTGGTTAATTTTTCCTCCTAACTCTAAATCCAAGGGGTTTATATATGCACGGAGAGATGAGAAGTGCTGCTCCTGGGTGGAAATAACTGGTCCAAAAGATCACGTGGAGGTCAGTTCCCTGAATTTACACGGAGTTGTGTGCTGGGATTTGGGAGGGAGCAGCACTGGGATTCTGAACGGGTGAAGCTAATCAGTAAAATCCCAGAATTTCCTGTGTGGTGCTGCCTGGAGCTGGGTGGAAAGCTTTGCCTTCCTGAGCCTGCCTGCAGCATTGTTGCTGTTCTTGCCTTTCTCCCGTCTGGAGGTGGGAGATTAATCCCGTGGATTCAGGTATTGACTTGACTTCTATTTCTGTGGTGTAATCCGGGTGATTCTGATTTGTTTATGGGGAATGGGATTAGGGGAAATCACACTTGGCAGATGGTGGAGCTCTTCTGTGCCATTAGGAGATATTGTAACCTTTGATTTTACCTGCAGGTCTGGGACTAGAGCTCAGGCTCTGTGGGGTTTGGTAAGAGAATTCCATTCCAGATCAAACATTGCTCATGATAAATTACTGGGATCACATTAAAGGAACTGCAGCAAACTGAAATAGATGTTTTGTCCAAACTGGTGCTTTACTCCAGGGTGGTAATTGCAGGCAATTTTCCCTGTCTGCTGAGGGGTAAACTCTGTTTCCAGGGTAACTGGGAAGTTGTTCAGCTGCTTCTAAGGTACTTTTTTTGCCAGAGCTGAAGGTTTTTGGCATTTTCTTTTCCTTGTCTCTCCTCCACAAACCAGAAGGATTTGCATCTTTGTTACGACCACATGAAAATGGGAGTTTTCTTTGTTTTCCTGTGACGTTTTTAGGGTGTGTAGGGAAGCAGACAGTTGTGTGGCAGAAATGCTAATAAAGTTGCCTGGCAGCTTAATCCAGGTAAAGGCTTTCTCAAAAAAATTTTTTTCAAGAATTTATAAACTTTTCCCCCTCTTTGGGTTTTTTTTTTTTTTTTTGGTTTGGTTTTTGTTTTTTTTTTTTTTTTTTTTTTGGTTAGGATTTTCTTCTCAGTATGCTCTGGCTTTTCCTTATCAAGGATATTTATTAGTAAGTAAAGCTATAAAGCCTTTGTGCTTCAGAGTAGTTAAGGAGGTTGGAATCCTATTTAAATAGACGTTGTAGTGTGTAATTCCCTTTTGATTTGTGAAAAGTTTATTGAAAATGGGTGTGTAAACTTTTCCTCTGTTTCAGACAATGCCCTGAGCTAAATGTTTCCTTCCCAAGGTATAGAAGAGACAGAGAACCAAGTCACTCTGGAGTGCCACAGGATGGAAACTCTCTAAAAGGAGGCAAAGTCTAGGGCTGTTTCCAACTTGAATACTTCGGTTTGTCATTTTTTTGCTGTCTCATTTTATATGTGGCAGTAAAGGACGTGCACAGCCCCAGCCCCAGGGTTGTGCTCACGCTGCAGTTCTGGAGCTGCTGCTCTTATGGCAGGAGAAAGGGCACAGTACCCATCTGTGCTCCTCCTCACACGGCCCTGGCCTGATGAGATAACCAGGGATTCAGAATATTTCCAGGGCTGATGATGAAGCAGTTTTTCCCTCTGCCATACTGAGGCTTTGTGTAGCTGCAGGATTTTTTTTGTTGTTGTTGATTTTTTTTTTTTTTTTTTTAATTTTATTTTCAGCCATGTGCAGCATCATCACCTTGGGTGTTAATTGAGCCCCTTGTGCATGCAGACTCCTCTGGCAGGTGCAATAGGCTTCCCAAATTCCCTGATTCCTACCAAAGGGAAAAAAAACCAAAAACCCTTGAATATAAGCTTTACTGAAAGCAGGAATTTCAGACTTTCTTTCATAAGTTACCAGCCCTTCCTGCCCCATGTGCTCAAGGTGACATTCAGACCACATGTGAAAGAAGCAAGTCCTGACCAGCAGGTCCCAGGTGGATGGAGAGCTCAGCTATTCCTGCTCCTGGGATTCTTTGCACAGCTCTGTGATTTCGCTTGGGTGTTGTCCTGGACTCTGCTCCATTCAGCACTCATCTTTCTCTGGCTATTAGATAATTTTGAAACCAGTCCTGTCACCTGCCCTCTCTTTTGCACATGTTTGGTTGCTGCAGAGTGAAAAAGGAGCTCAGTCTCTGTGGAGAGGAATGTGTTGCTCTTCACTCCCTGGTCCTTGCCCTGGAGTTACTCTGTGTTTGATTGTTGCTCATGGAGCTTCCTCCCTTCTGGCAGGTTTTCAAAGTAACATGAGAATCAAATTGATATTATTTGCCCTTGAGTTTGTAAACAGAGATAAGACAACTTCCCATAGTCTTGAAAATTCCAGTGTAGTGTTGCTTGTGGGGAGTGCTGTGCAGATCAGGGACAGGACTCAGGATCACGGCAGAGAGGATTTCCCTGAGTGTGTCACTTAGGGACACCTTACAGTTGTGACTTTCTCTGCTGACTGCTCGTCTGTTTAAAAATTGTGCTGGTTTCTTATCAAGGAGTTTCAGAGATCAAGGTATTTCACTTAGGCATGGTGTGTTTTCTCAGATTACTCCACAGAAATTGATAACTTGGCACTGTTCCCTCTCCAGGGGAAGTGTCCTTTGGCACTGTGTTGGTCATGCTGACTTGTGTGCTGGGTAGTTAGTGAAAAATTTGACTAGTAAAAGGGTGTGTCTAACTGCAGATTGGAGTGTTCTGCTTCCATTCATGTGTAATGTCACTGTTCTCTCCTTATTTTCAAGCTGTTTCTTTTAATGGGATGTTTTCTTGCATGAGGTTTGAAGTCTTTCACTTCCAGCTGGGTCAATGTCCGTGATGCTGTTGATCATAGGGAGCACTGTGCAGTGTTGCAGCCTTTCTACTCATTGATTTTATAAATTTATTTCTTGGGGCAGGTGCAGCTTATTCAATTCTCAAGTAGCAGGCAGCATTTGGGAAGGAAAGGGACCATTGGGAAGGAGAGGACCATTCCAGTAAATCCTTTATGGAGCAGGAGATCCTGCTGTGTGCTGTGGGCCGCTTGGAAAAGCGAGACTGAAATAAATGCTCAATCCTGCAAGCCCAGGCATGAGGCTTGTGGTGATGCTGTGAGCCCAGTCTGTATCACTGGTTTGTGTTTGGTGCACAGGGGTGACTGGAACCTGGCAATGTTGCAATGTTTTTAGGTGTGTTTTTAGTTTTGCGTGTGGGAATCTCCCAAAGACGACATAGGGCAAAAGCCTCAGATTTTTTGCTTTTGCTTCAGAAATCTCATTAAATGAAGAATCCCTGGTTGTGGTAGCAGGATTTGCAGTGTGTAAACCACTGTGTGGTTGTCTTGAGCTCACAGCCAAAGAGACTGGAATAATAGCACTGGGAGAGCTGTGGAATTCTCTCCACAGCAACCAGTCTTGAATCCTAATCACAGCCCTCGGAATGACCACAGCCTGGTAGGTTTAACAGCTTAACTGGAAGACTTCATGCCTGAAAATCTCGAGATGCACCTGCCCTAGGCAGCTGAAAGTGCAGACTTTTCCTAAAAATGTCCAGGAATTAATTGGCTGAGTTGCCTGGATTTGTGCTTCCAGTGGGATGTGACTGCTCATTCCAAGGAGATGCTCTTCTTGCTGGGATAGAAGAAGTGAAGTTTGTTCTCTGTTCTCTTGTCCTTCGTTGACTTTCAGTAAGATTGAAGGACATACGTGAACTTCTGAACTCTCAGGTCATTCTTTTCAAGTTATGTTCCAGGAGTAATTACAAAATTGACAATAACAAAGCCAGAGCAAGTCAATTTCTTTTTGCCTTGCTTCTAGAGGTGAAGAGGAATTTCCATGTGTTGGGTTCTGTTAACTGGCAGGAAAATGAGACCCTGGATATTGAGTGTTGCTAAAACACACTAAATTTAGTGTGGTGGCTGTTTTCTCTATTTGCAGCTATTGCTTAAAAAAACCCTCTAATGTTTCCCTTTTATTCTCACGTTTGGTATGGCCTGAATGTCTGATCACAAAAGGATATTTAAGTCTACTGGGTGATAATTTTCCTCAGCCTAGGCTTAAAGAATTCAGACTGTTAAAATTAAGCTGTTTATGGGAGCATACTTTATCTTTAGATTCTTTTCTCAAATCAAAGAGGTTTATTTTTTTGGTTCCCACTGTCTTTGGTTTGTTCTGGGAATATGTAATGCTGTAACTTCTGCAAACAGACACTTCCAAACAGCTTGGGGATATTTTTCAATGCATCTGTATAAATAGGAGATCATTAATACATATTTTTGCAGTTTCTGAATGCCTTACACTTGCATTGAGACAATGGGAGTTGAGTTTTCTTTCTATGCTCTTCATCTCTACAAAACACGCTTGAGGAGAGGAAATGAATGTTTTCTGAGGGTTGTGTGATTGTGGTGATGCAGCTTGAGCAGTCCAGGGCGCAGAGGGTTATTATCCAAAACACTGCTTGTTTGTGGTTGAGTCATGTCCAATGAGCACACACACTTGGGAGTGGGGGATCTGGGCTCCTCTAAAGCCACTTACAGAGCTGTTCATTAAAATTTCTTATAGGAATTAAGTGCCAAAACTTCCAGTTTTGGGCTAGAGTAAAGCCTCTGCTTGCCTGAAAGGAGATAGTGTTGGTCTTGCAGCAGTGTGAGAACTGAAAGCTTCTTACTATTGTAGTAATTACGAGTCAGGATGGTCATTAGGCTGGTGTAACGAGGAGGAAAAGATGATAATTCATTTGCTGGAGGTTTGGTATCTCCCCGGTTTTGACTTGGAGGGAAGGAGCGTGTGCGTTCCAGCAGCTCCTCCAAAAGAGCGATGCCGCAGCACGGGCAGCTTTGAGTAACTTGTCTTACTGTACACACTTAGATGAGCTTTAATGTGGGGAGGGAGGAGATCTGAGCCTTGTTTCCAGGTCAAAACACCCCTTTCATTTGTTTGGGGGCTGGGAATTGCCAGGAGCCGAGTGGGCTGTTAGCTCCAGCTCCCGGCTTGACCCAGTTCCTGCACAGAGCTCCGGGAAGCGCCCGTGCTCCAAACGGGGAGATGGACGGCAAAGAAGAAAAAGAAAGATAGAAGAAAAAGAAGTTTGCTGCATGCTGTTGTTTGAATCTCAACCAAATTTCGTTGGGGAGGAGGTGAAGAAGTGAAGGTGCTCAGCCTGTATGTTTTTGTTTTTTTCTTTGATTCTGGTAGTTGCATTTTACCCTTTGTATTTTCCAGGGATAGGAAGCTGCCAGTGTTTTAGTGAAATGCATGAAAAAAGGAGGATTTACGAGTGCTTTTAGTGCTGCCATACACAGCAGCCTCTTCTGTTTATATTTTCATAGTGACTGTTTTTGTAATCACAGTATTGGTTAAATATGTGCTTTCAGTGCCTTTCAACAAGTGATGTTAATAAACGTCAACTTCTAAAACGGGTTATTCCTGCTGCTGTAAAATGAGGACCATCATTATTTTACAATGTTGGTGAGACTTTGAAAGGCACGAACAGGAGCAGAATTTTAAGTTTGTCTTTATTTTGCTCGTTTAATGAGCTCAGCCTTCAGCCCATGCTAGGCTTGGCTGTGTCAGTGCTGCCATAGCACCAGTGGCTCTTTGCAGGGAAGGAGTTGTGCCAGCATTTAGGAGGGATGTTTATCTGCTGGGACTATATTCAACCATACAAGGCTTTCCATGGACAAAGCTGCCTCATCCATAACGAGCCCAGCAAAGGCAGGATGTGTTTTAAACAGAGTTGGAATTTCTGGCCACTGTAACTGTTTGATATTTCATGAGAACACTGGGAATTCTTCATTGACCCAAACGAGCACAACAGGCCTTTCTGCTGAAGCTGAGCAGCACGGCTGGCTCGCTCCCTAACTGAAGGACCTTACAGAAATGTCACTGTTGTTATTGTTGTCAAACAGTCTCTTACTGTATTGGCACTATTGAATGTCAAATATTGGTGTAATCTGTCATTAGAATGTTTTCAGCAGCGTGATGGCTGCAGAGTTATCTAAATACCATCCTGTTCCTGCTGTAAACATGATGCAGTGTGGGCTTTTTGCATGTTTGAGTAGCAGTAACAGTGATGTCCAAGAGAAGCTGTGGCTGTCCATCCTTGGAAGTGTTCAAGGCCAGGTTGGACAGGGCTTAGAACAACCTGGGATAATGGAAGGTGTCCCTGCCCATGGCAGAGGGTGGAATGAGATGAGCTTTAAGGTCCCTTCTAACATTTCTGTGCTTCTATAATAGATATATTCATTTATCCAAGTAGTAATAAGTATTTCTAAAACATATGGATTTATGTATCATAATTCTTACAAGTCATCATAATGTTCAGTTAATGTTCTTCACGAAATGAATATTTAAAAAAGTAATTAAATAACTGCTGTCTGCAAAGGAGAGATTAAATGAATCACTCTGATTACAGCAGAGTTTCCAGTACAACTTCAGCTCTTTGTTACTCTCCTAACTAGTTTTAATCACTATTTCTGTGTGGATATGCAAGGCTGCTGGAGAGGTCTCCACGTGCCTGACCTGCTCTCACTTGACAGGGCAGTGATGTTTCCTTGCCTCCTTCCTCAGCTGGGTGAATCACAGCCCATCGGAAATGCTCATCAATAGTTACAGGTCAGCATTTCAAGAAGGTCAGGGACGCTTTCTGCCTCGTGAGCATTATGCTAATTCAGTCGTTAAACATATTGGAATGATGCTTCCTTTTGCTTCTGCAGTGCTTGCAGATTCCATGGGAGCCTTTTCCCTGTGCTCGGAGCACAGAGGGTTAATTTTGGGCAGGGAGAGGTTTTCCTGTAGCCTGTGCTGTAGTCACACACAGGAAATGTCTGTAGGTCTCAGTATGAATCTGTTCTTCATGTGAAATATTTGCTTGAGTAGTGTCACTGTCATGTTGGTGCTCATGCATGAGGAGGAAATGGAAGGAGATGATGGAGAGGCTGAAGCCCTAAGATGAAATACATATTTTCCTCTCTCAAAGGCACTTTACTGAAGCACCTGTGTAACTCAGGCCCCAATACTGACGCCTCTGACAAACCTTTCTCTCTTTATTTGTTCTTAAACACTGGGAATGTGTTTTAGTATTGCTTCTACGCCAGCCCATGTAGAATCTTCAGAGATTATTTATGCTCTGTGTGTGTGTGATATATGTGTAAAGAAATGATCACACAGAGCACAGTCTTTGTTGATATTGGACTGTTGCACACAGTGTAGAAAGCAATTAATCTGGAATACAGGTTTATTTAGATTTATGGCTGGCTAAGATAGTGTTTTGAAAAGCTTGGCTCTGTAGGGAGCAAGTTCATGTTTTTCAGATTGTCTCCAAAATTCTTGTTTCAGTTTCCATTGAGTTAATTTTCTTTTTAATTTAACAGGTTTTATGCCAGATTTGCACACTTCAAAAGTGCTGAAAATGGTTACTTTAAGGTTAAAGCTTTTTCCATCTTTGTTCACCTTGCCTCTAGAAGTGATGCTCTCTTCTCTGTCACGTTCTGTCTAATAACCCTGGAAAGCTGGACTTGAGCTGAGCTCCCAGAGCCCAGGTTTGGAGCTGCTCACAGAGAGTCAGCACCACAGCTTGTCAGGTCTAATGGCTCTGCTCCTGCTCACATCTGGACTGAAGGCTGGAGTGAAAAACTTGTTAAGGCATGAGTGTATATTTTAAAATATATAATTAACAGAAGGTTGTTTATAACTGTTTAACCAATATTGGCTCTAAACCAATGTGCAAGACAGTGTTTGTAGTAGGTTGGACTGGCTTTTATTAGACTGCAGAATCTGTGGCGTTTATCACTTTGCTGAAGAGCAAACAGGCCACACGCTGCCTGAGCACTGGGCAGGTTTGGTCAGGCACAGCTCTTCCATCCTGTCTGTCTGCTTTTTGTTAATCCTGATTTTTGAACACTTTGGCTCTTGAACCTGATGATTTTGGGGAGGAGAACTCATCGGGCTGACCAGGGCAGTTCCTGGGCAGAGTTTGTGTCCGGTAGTTCACACGGATCTTTTGTCTGTGGTTTGCTGCTTGATTCATAGGTGGTGAAACAAAATGAAAAAATTGCCCAATCTTCTTCACTGAGCAGGTGTCTCCTGTTGGCTTGTCAAGGCTCAAAGCTGCAGATTACTAGAAAATGAAAAGAAACTAGATTTTGTGCCTAAGTCACTTCTGAAGCATCCTGCAAGATTTTGGGACGTGTGGATCTTTAATTTCCTTTCCAACTCTGCCACTTCACATTCGGTTCCTTGGATTGGCATGACTCCTGTCCTGTAACTGATTTGGCTCAGGGATTCCTCCTGCAGAAATTCTGGATGCAGTGGCAATTATGTGTTTTTATGACAACTTTGCCACCCTTTGAACTCTCAGATCTGCACCAAAAAGGCCAGCGAGGGAATTGGCTCAGCAGATTTCTCAGCAGCTGCAGGACTTGCTGTGCCTCTTGAGGCTGCTGAGTGTCTTGTGCCTTCCAGAGACATCCAGTGATCACAGTGGGATCAGTGGGTCATGCTTCACTGTGGGGCTGTGTGGGGACAGGCATCAACAGAGCTGGGAAAACAAAACTCGGTGTATCCTGGTTTTCTTTTGAGTCAGATTTCAGTGCAAGGATCCTTCTTTGTAGTAACTTTGGAAAGGTGTTTCTAAATTCACTGTGAGATCATTCTCAGGTTACTAAATCCCTTCATTGGATATGCCCTGAGAAACTGGGGTCAGGTGCCAGGGCTGCTGTAATTGTGGTGTGAGTGTGGCTGGGTGGGGGTGATTTGAGGGAAGATTCATGGTCTGGCTGCTCATGGGCAAGTGAGTGCTCGTGCTGAGCTGCTCAGGTCTGGATGAACTGGTGAGGACAAACCTGTGATCTTTCACTCCTCCTAATTTCTGTGAGCTGCAAAATATGCCCTGTGTCAGCTATTCATTATTACCTTGCCTTAAAATGTAGGTGATCTCTGCATTGGACCGTGAGTTTCAAGTGCTTTCATGTTACTCTTCTATCTTCATTTTGATATTAAATTAAAGTACCTCGCTGTTCTCTGTGCTTAAAACTTCCCAGAAGGTTAAAAAGCCCCCAGGGTTCACTTGTGGTTAAAAATACTCTTCTGTGCCAAAGCTATGAGTGTGGTTTGAGCAGCCCCTGTGGTTCCCTGTCCCTATGCTGGATGTGGGGATGTTCCACACCAGTGCCTGTGCACATCCAGGCACTTCCAGGTTCCCAGGGCCACTGTTTGGATTTCAGAACTGGTTTTTCCCACTTGAGCTATTTCTTTTTCTTTCACTCCCCTCAATAAATACATTGATGTTTTTAGTGCCTGAACTGTTGTCTTTCCATTAATAGGCATTTTTTTCCCTTTCTGTGCTTTCTCAAGCATGTAGGGAGGTGGAGGGGATTGTTAGTATAGAAAGCTTCTGTAGTGTACACGTTATTAGTAATTCATTACAAACCTTGATTTTGCTGAATAATGTTGTGTTTCTGAAGAACAAGGTAGTGTACAATGCATGTGCAGGCTTGTTGCTGTCAGAGTTCTTGGCTTAAATATCCTTTTGTTCAGAAATGGGGAGAAATGCAGCATCACTGCCCTGGCTCCTCACAGGCACACAGGACCCTCTGTGCTCTGCTCCATTTGTGGGGCTTTGGGGGAAGAGGAAGCTCCTTTGTGCATTACTGGTAACAATGCCCTGCTCACAGGCAACCAAAAGAACAAGCTGGCAATACCCAGCCAGTGATTCTGAGGTGGGCATTTGCATTAACGTGGGGGGGAAAAAACCTATTTCCTGCATATGTAAAAATCCAGGTGTGCCCACCGAAGGAAAAAGAGGATCCTTATCATCCAGGCAGCAGCAGTAGCTCCTCTGGCACAACGTCAGACGTTGTTGACAGAGCAGAGTTTGTTCTGGGTGTGCAGCTCAGGGCAGTTTATTGATGGCTGGCAGGAGGCAGCACCATATCCTACCTGACTTAGTGCCAGGTTCAGTACACAAGGAAGAGATCAAAGAGCTCTTGGAACACTGGGAACAGCCTGAGAGGCAAAGAGGTTCATGTCTCAGTATGTCAGCAGAGGGTGGCTTTAGGGATTTTGGCCCAGGGAATGATAAATGCTACCAAGTATTTGGCTTTCATAACAATCTTTTATTTAACTTAGAATAGATTTACCCATCTCTCCTTAGTCCTTAGTGTTTTTTTCACTGTCTGTGAGACAGGAGTGGAAATGGTAAATCTGAGGGTCATGTCCATTTGATCTGAATGAGTTTTAATGGCTCCATCAGTATCCTGAAAGGCATAACTGGGGTAAAATTAATCCAGCTTAATACTGTTAATAATTTTCTTGTTCGAAGTTGGGTCATCTTTCCTGTGAAGTGCTTGAATTGCTGCTGTAGAGCTGGGGATGGAGGTGCTGCCAGGGAGATGGAGTTGTGCTGTTTATTAATGCCAGCTCTGCCAGTCTTTTGTCACAGAGCCTGTCTCTTGCAGCAATACCAGAGAGATCTCCTTATCTCCAGCTCAGTACCACTGTGCTCTTCATCTCAGGGCAGAGGTTGCTTCGACTCAGAGGAGCAGGCTTTGAAATTGTTCATTTGTTCTCAGAACAGAATCATCTGTTCCTGGGAACCACCTGGTCCAGCCTCCTGTTTATCAGTGTCTTTCTCCCATGAAGCTGCATTCATTTCCAGAGCAGTGCCTGGTACGAGTATTTTGGGCTCGAGTGTATTTGCTTGTTGACTGAACTTGACTACGTGCTTATGCTCTGACTAATCAAATATCTGAAAGGTGGGATGATGAACTGAATGGAGAAATTGCTGTGACACAGTGTTGGCTCTCAGTTTTGACAGAAAATGTGTCATTAGCAGCCAAATCAAAAGTGTTGAACACAGAGCTTTTTGCATATGATTTTTTTAAGATCACAAGTGGCAAACCAGCCATCAGAGCAGAGCTGTGAGAGCTGAAGCAGCACATAAATATTTGTATCAAAAACGTGCAGTGAGTTTTCCCCAGATCGCCCAGAGAAGTTTTGGAGTCTCCCTCAGTGCAGTCATTCCAGCACTGTGCTGTGTGCTCTGGGATGACCCAGCTTGAGCAGGAAGATGGGACGAGATGACCCTCTGTCCTCCCTTCAGTCTGAGCCAGTCTGTGATCCTGTGATTTCTTTTTGTCCAGCTGAAAGCTTAGGAGCAGTGTAATCTATTGCAGCATCTCTGCTCTGAGTGTTTTATCAGTAGCTGCCACGTGCTCTTTCTGAATGAGTCTTTGCTGGCAACAGCTTCTGAATGTGTCCATCAGGAAAAGTGCAGGTATAAAAATAATGCACTGTAAACCTGCTTTCTTGTTTTTGCAGAAGCAAAGGAATTTTAATTCCTAGCCCTCGGATACACGTTAGTCACCACAGCTATGTTTACACATGTATCATTTTTAATGTCATTATTTTGGTCTTCTGTCTCATCACTCTGTTTCCTTTGTCCTCCAGTTTCATGGGTTCAGGTTTTCTCCAGATGGTTAAACTGTTGAAGTGATCTCTCAATGTGTTCAAGGTCACGCTCCAAGACCAATAGCCTCAAGTTTTCCAAAACTCTGGATGAAACCAATTTTTTTTTTTCTCTATATATGGCAGTACCTTAATTAATTTTTCAGCACTCAGATGAATGTATAAAGGCTCAGTATTTATAAATTCGTCCTGGTGACCCCACATCAATCACAGGACAGCTCGAGCTGGTTGTACTTTGTAAAGGTGGTTTACTGTGCCAGGCCACAAATGTCTTTTCCAGCACTGGAAATCCTGATAGAATTTGAGGAGGCAGATCAGAGGATTAGGAGCTTTGTCCTTCTGACACAAAAGCACCTGCTGTGCAAGAAGGCAAGCAGGAAATGTCTTCTCACCTCTTGCTATTTCAGTGTTACAGTGACCTTCTGAGGCTGGGTTTGTATGAAAAGATCCATCCCCTGATTCCTGCCTGGGGGCACAGGGCCATGGGTCAACTTTATTTCTGAAGACTTCAAAGTGCTGTGGAGGCACTTGGCTATTTTTGTAACAAGTAGGTGGATTTTTTCAATAAACCAAAGCCCACGGATCTGCTTCACTCGATCCTTTGACTTGAATTCCTCAGCAGGTCAGCCAAGCCTCATCTCCCACGGGAATTCTGCACCTCCTGTGCTTCACATGAGCTTTGGTGTCCCCACACTGGCTTAGCAAGGTGTGCTGCAGTTCTATTTTAACTGCACCTTTGCTCATCGAGGATTTTCAATGTCAGTGTCCAAGTAGCTCCCACCACTGTTTTGGGAGGAAACCGTCCCAATTCTATTATTGCTGCTTTTAAAGCATTTGCAGCAGCTGGCTGCTCCGAAGGCAGCAAATAAAACAGAATCCAGTGGTGATATCCATGTCCTGTCAGCTCTGAGATCAGTTGTCCTTCATCTTCCCTTATTGCCAAGAGGGTGAGAAATATGCACAGTTACAGGAAATATTTCCAGGTGTGGGTGGTCTCTAAACTCCTTTTACTGCTGAAACGTGGTACCGAGCGTGGTGTTGTGTAGGGGAGTATCAAATGGAAGAATGCCAAAGTTGTTTTTCAATCCCATATTTCTGTCTGTGCTGCAGCTGGCTCATCCATCTCCTTACACTCCTTCAGCTGTGTCCATGGTGTGCCTGCCAAATGAGAGCATTCCCACCCAAAGCTGGAGCCTCTGGAGAAGCACAGCCCTGCCTCGGTTCTGGGGGCTTTGGAAAGCGCTGCCTGCTCGAGGTCAGAGGGATCAGAAGCTGTTTGATGTATTTCTGAAACTATAATGAGCCAAATTTCACCATTTTAAAGCAAGGTCATGGAGATCATACACTCAAAGGACACACAAATAAATTAGTTTTTGATTAATTGCCTCATATTCAGGGTGTGTAGCATAAGATATGAAAAAGAGAGGCAGGGATTTAACCCATTCCTTCAGAATTCCTGCAGAAAAACTAGCCAAAATTTATTTTAAATACAGTCAAAAGTGAAGTTAAGCTTCCTTCAGCAAGAAGACCATGTTCCAATGAACCAGCAGGAAGTTTCATGATGATTCTGAAGAGGTTTGAGGAGAAATTTGCTAAGTTGCAAATTCAAGTACCCACCCTCTTCTGTGTCTGGAACGTGACCCTGTTGACCTTTGGGAGCTGCAGGTAGAATCAAGTTCTCCCTGAAACAACCAAACATCTTTCTGGAAGACCCTTAATTTGACTTTTTTCTTTTTTTTTCAGTTCCACAGTCAGTTTTTCTTCCTTGTAGCCAAACCTGATCATTAATATTTCATCTGGCACGCAATGCAGTTGTTTCTGGAATGTCCTTTTTTTCCTGCTAGACTGCATGGGGAGGTTATTTGCAGGTCTTGTTTTGTGGTTTAAAAGCATTTGCAGGGATGAAACCTAAAAGAACATTAGCAGGAGTTGAAGCTGACCACAAAAGCAAAGGTTTGATGAGAGAAGCAAACAGAACAGCACTCTGAGGCCTGCTGGGAATACCCACCTTCTGCACAAACACACTTTTAGCCTCACTTCAGCCTCATCCCATAATTCATATTGTTCTGCAGAATGTCATCCTCAGCTGGCAGAAATCAGGATTTTGCTTTTATTCCCTATTTCAACTGCCAAAAGAATTGGACTTTGTGAAAATACCCACGCACTAATGAGCTGGGTGGAATCCCTCATGTGGAATGCTGGAAGTAAAAGATGATTCACACAGGAGGGTGAGAATATGCAGCTGCTGGTACCAAAAAATAGTGATTCACCAACATTTAATGTCATTTTCCTGTAGCTGGGTATTTTTTTTTCTACCTGAGACTCAAGAGACTTCCAAAACAAATCTGGCCTTCTGTGAAACTGGGAAGGGAAGTGAGTTTCCTCTGAAATGAAACTGTAAATGAGAGGGTTGGGGAGAGGGAAATTGTGGAAGGTTGGGGTGTAATGAGGCAGTTGTGCAGGTCAGAGGAAATGCTGAGCGTGCTCTGTCAGTCCCTGTGCTCTTGAGGGATCTCTTGAGTAGAACTTGATGTACAAAGAGGAAAATCTCCAACCAAGACCTGGCTTGGACAAAACTGATCTTGACAGAGAAGGAGTTGGCCTGAATTGTTTGCAGAACAGTGATCATTGACCCCAGAACCCAGTGCAGGAGTTTTTGGAGCTGAATACCCAAAAGATGGGTATTTGATACTAAATCTATGGTTTCAAATTGTACCTTTCTAAAGGGTGATATTCTGGAATAACTGGATCAATCTGTCCCTTTTATACATTAATCCTGTTGGGTTATTAATTTTTATATAATCCTTGGACACTTCCAGGAATGGGGCAGCCACAGCTTCTCTGGACAATCTGTGCCAGGACCTCACACCCTCAAGGTATTTTCCTAAATCCCTTGTTCTGCTCCATCAGGAATGTGATCTTAAATTCATGCTGACATCAACATATTTAACATCAAATTTTTGCTTTAATAAATAAACGTTATGTCCCCTGTGCAGCCAGCTTGAATTAGTGAAACTGCTTCTCTCTGTCTTGTTAGCATTTTAATGCTGCCCAATCTTTGCAGCATGGAGATAAAATACAAGGTGTACAGTTCTCACCGTGGTACCGAGATGGCAGCACTTAATGGAAAGAGTGGTTGAAAATATTGCAGTTGTTTAGTGCAGCTGCATGGCAGTGAAGCTCTGGCAGGTGATGATCGTTATGCAATTGTACTGGCAGGAGCAATTAGAGATTTACAAGTGCTTGTAAATGCTGCTATTTATAGGATGGACACTTTATTTAACAAAATGCTAATCTTTTCTGCAGTGGGAGGAAATGTCAGAGTGGAGTCTTTCATCCTTGGGTTGGGACTGGACTGTAATGTCCAAAAGAACAGCACTTAGTTCTTTTTGTAAAATAAAAGAACTAGAGGTTTCCAAGAAACTTGGACATGGGAAATGGAGGAAGCATATTTTGAATTTTGCAGTACTTTGGAATTTTGATATTAATGATCTGTGGGGTTTTGCAGATCTATCTGGCTTGTGAGATTTGGAATATGTACTTTTAATTCTCAGCCTTCTAGTTTTCATTGTTGAGAAGCAGAACTGAGTTTCTCACTGAATCTGGAAAAAGGTAATTTAAATGCATTTTATCAGCTGTTTTTACTTTGTGAATAAACTTGTCCTGGCAAATTAAAAATTAGAGCCATTATGAAAGTATTTTTGATACTCTTTCCCTTTAAGAGACCCTAAATGTCCTCCTAAGTACAACTAATGGATCTCACTGCAGTGAATAATAACATGAACCAGGCTTAAACCCAAAAATAGAAAAAGCTTGCTTTTTACTGAATTAGTTTCATGATCTACTTGGTTATGAAAGTTTCAGAATAGGTTTTTTTTTTCCCCCTCTTTGTGTTATTTTTGTTGTGCTGTAGTAAGTCTGGTTCTTGTCAGCACTCACACTCGTACGTGCACTGTAAGTGATAGGATCTGCTCTGTTAATTCTTATTTAATCCAATCAGCACCTCTGCCAGTGCAGGAAGCAGCAGGAGGAGGATTTCTGGGGACAAGGGACAGGGATTGCTGCAGACTGACCCCAGTGTTCAGTCAGTGAGGACAGGAAAGAGAAAGGAGAGAAATGTTTATGAAAACAGAATCATTTTAGACAGTGGGGCAACCTTTTGTAGGAGGGATGAAATAAATCTTGGTTTATGCTCATGTGCTCCCAGTAGCTCCTGTGCCTTGTTGGGCCAGGGAAAAGCTGCAGGCCAGGGGAATGTACAGGATCATGGAATCCCAAACTGGTTTGGGTTGGAAGAGTCCTTAGACATCATCCAGTCCCAACCTCCCAACCACAGTCAATGGCACAACTGTGTTTTCAGGAGCTGCTAATATATGTTACTTTACAAAATTCTTCCTGTATCTACATAATAAGGGAGGCATTTTTTTATACTGGAAGCAGATTTGCTGAGAAAGTTGTATACAAAGAAGAAAAACTTTGTGTTTATTAAGTGATTTTCTATGGAATATTTTATTGGGTATTCGCTGCTGGAGCCAGGCTTTCTGCTTGATCTCCATGTCATAAAGATATTTGGTTTTGTTTTGTCGTTTTTTTTTTTAATTTGTTTGGGTTTTTTTAATAGCAGAGAGCTTTTCTTCGTGGAATTTTTATGCTTTCCACCCTTAGAGAAGACAGATGGACTTGTTTATCTGTTGCGAGGTTCAGGGCCAGATTATAGATGATGTTTTAAATGGCACAAAGCAAAATTCTTGTTTCTGAGCAAGGAAGTTGGCAACAGTCACGTGATTCATGGTGGAAAAATTATCTGCAGGCTGTTGCCTTAATAGGCTTAAAGGAATTAGCAGTGATGTAAATAATAGTTGTGTGTGTGGTGGGTGAGCAAGTGCCAAAGTGAGGGCGTGTTTGGGGTGAAGCCCTTCCCAAATGATTTTCTGCAAAAATAACCCTGTGAAGTGAATAATCCGTTTTGATTTCTTACCAGCAATGTTGACAATCTTTGTAATGATAGATTTTTAATTAAAAATGCAGGCAAGACCTGAGGGAATTAAGGTTTGAAGGGGCCTGGAGCAGTGTTTAGTGTGCATCTCTGTGACACCCTGTGGTGGCTCAGCTTGGCCAAAAAAAAAAAAAAAAAAAAAAAAGGGAAAAAAAAATCCCAGTCACAGGTGCTTGGAAGCTGAGGAAAGGGAGCAGCAGGGAAGAGCCAGGCCTTTATGTGCCAGCCTTTCTGATAAAAGCAGGAGGGATTTCAAGAGCCACTTGAGTGCCATTTCTAATTTCATTTGTGTGCAGAATGTGCCTGCCACAGCTGAAGGGAGCGTGGGCACTGCTTGGGGGGCACAGAGAGAAACAGTGCCCAGAAATGGGGACAGGATGGTTTGGAGGCTCTGCCACACGGGATGGGGATGTGCAGGGGGGCAGCTCAGCTGACTGTCCCTGGGCAGAGGTGACCAGGGAGGGAATAGCATGATGCAGCTGATGGTGAGGGATTTACAACTGTAGTAGTACGATTAGTACAGTAGTATTACTAAATATTAATAGCATCTGAAATCCTCCTGCAGTTTAATTTACAGTTGATCTTTATAAATTGCCCCAAATTTTGTACGTTGCCAACTGGACCAGAGATATTTTATTAAGAAACAGGTTTATCTGAACTGATATGTGTTTCAAAACTGAGACACAGTGTCTAGTGTATGTTACACTTGGCATTGATAGCGTGATTCCTCTTTATCAAGTGTGCTTGTATCAAGGAGCTTTATCATTTTCAAAGCTGGGTGATCGTTTTTTCAGCAAAATTGTTGTTCTTTTTCAAACACTTCTCTGTTTGGGGCCACGTATCTGAAGATATCTGAATTTGAAACATGAAAACCGACTTGGGTAGATTATATAGGGGAAAGTGGGGTCCTGTAAAGCTGGAGTGCAATAAACCAAGGAAGGGGTAAATTTTGTGTTTGGAATGTTGGCTGGAGAAGCGAGTTGTACTCTGTTACCAGGGATTAGGTCCCTCTTTGTAAATTCACTGCCCTGCGTTCCATTGAGGATCAAGTTTTAGTCCATTTGAGAAGCTCTGTGCACCCTTCTTCTTTTCCAGAGGAACAGGGACTATGGAATGATAGGAGAGAGTTTATTCTCAGCTACTGCAAGACCAATGCTGTTTTCATAGCTGAATTTTTTCCTTTGCAGTGTTGCCTGTGAGCATCAGCCTCATTCCAGCAAGTTTCCTTTTAGAGCACCTCCCAAACCTTTGCATCCTTGGAATGTGAGAATTTTAATCGGATTTTGATGGCGTTTCTTAGAACAAGGAGTGGGAGATGGAGGAAGATTTCATGGAGATCTGTGAGATGGTGGAAGGGGCAGATTGATGTGGATAAGCTGATTGGGTTAGTGGCTATTTCGGAAAGACGAGGTCATGGACTTGGGAGGGGGGGAATGGCATCAGGGATAAGTGGTTGAGACAGAACTCCAAGTGGATTGGAAGATGAAAGGGAACAGACAAGGTGAGTGGAGCTCATTCTCCTGCCTGAGAGAGGGAGCACAAGCAGGGACAAAAATAAATCCCTGCAATTTCGGTGCCAGTGTGGGCTAAGTCTGGTCAAGGGAAGCTGAAGGTGAAATAACCACTTCTCCAGACTGCAGAATCAGGAAGGCAAGATCCTGATTGTTTTTTTTTTTAATAATCACAAGTAGGAAGCTCCATATTCCACAGAATCTACAAGTTTATTTGTGTGGTAGATTCACACCAATACAGGTTCCAGTAAGAGGAGTCCAAAACTTCACCTTCGAAGACTGCCCAAAAGAGATAAGAGGGTGGCAACACAAATTTGGGCCCCTGGTTATGAAGTACAGTGTGAGTTTTCTAAAAATGAAAAGTATGACAGCTTTTGAAGGAAAAAATAATCTAACCTTACATAGCTGCTTGCATCTGCTATGATTTAAAATATACTTCTGTTAGGAAAAAATTCAGGTTACTTCTTGGAGCTGAAATTCTAATTACTGCTGGCTTTCCCAGTTCTCTGCAGCAAGAATATAATTAAAGCCAAAGCTCTTCCCCTGCCTTTGCTAGGGAGATACAAAACTGCTTTGTCATGGTAAAAATCCCATTTTGATGGAAAATCAGCGGTTTGCAGGTCAGCTGCTCAGGTAGCACTTCACAGACTGCTGCCCCAGAAAAGAGCTTTACAATAGAAAGTAAATTACAGTAATTGAGATTACAGTAATGCAGAGCTCTGTGTTTAGCCAGTGATTGACAGCACTTGAATATGCAAACAGTCTTACCTAAATGTGGTTTTAACTGTTCAGATTTGATGTGTCTGTTGTGCAGTCTGAGTTATTCCCCCTTCACCTTTCAATTACATCTTTAAGTAGTAATTTCTTGTTGATTCTTTAATGGCTGTTTGAAAAATAAACATTCTTGTGCTTTTTACAGTTACATGAGGTCACTTTTGCTTGGGAAGCAGCTTGTTCTCCTTAGAATGCTCTGGATTTTTGTCTCACATGGCATTGCCTGTGTAGGTCTGGGTATGTGCCACACCTGAGTTGGAATATTTTGTTTATTTGCAGGTGAGGTCTGGGCAGTGTCTCTGTAGTGATCACATTGCCTGTCCTTAATGTGCCCTTGGTGACCAAGCTCTTGTCGCTATGAGAAAGGATTCAGGCCCTATGGATTGGTTGCAGCAAATTAGGGTAAGTGGGAGCATGGAAATTTGTAGGATATGTTTATTTCCATTGTATCTGATTGCTGGGCCAAGTCAGTGGTGTTTCTTGTTGTTCTTTAAGAATGGAACACTATGTCTTTCAGTGAGATAAACTCCGAGATCAGCATGTCTGAAAGGCACCTTAATCTGAGTTTGCTTCCTTGTGAAATTATGTGAGAATGATGTTATTTGATGTTCATGCTGACTCTACATCAATACTTGCATTTTTCTCCTTTTTTTTTTTTTTTTTTTTTTGCAGATTCTTTTTCCTTGCTGGAGCGTTTCAGTTCTGTTGAATGTGTAATTCCAACTATGGCAACAAGAGTAGAAATAAATTCTACTTTGGCGTCTTTGACGACAGTCCCTGACCTGGCTGAGCTCAGGGCTGAGGAGAAGGCACAGCGTGTGTATGTCAGCGTTCTTTCAGATGCCAGCAACAAGGCAAAGGAGGCCTCTGCATCACTGACTCTGGAAGAGAACAAGAAATTTGGGAATTCCTTGAGATCTGCAACGATGCCCTCGCTGGGATCAAGGCCGAGACTTTTCCCAAAGCCTTTTTGTAAAGAGAAATCCTCGGATACTTTTGCAAACGTCAAACCTCCCGTCCCAGCGTTCAGATCCAGCAGCATGGTGAGAAAGACCACTGAGGAAACATCCTGTGTGAAGATGTTGAGTGGCAATGTCCCTCCCTTGGTGGATCAGAAAGCCATTGACACTGGCAATCAGGCTGACAGTGACATGGTGACAAATGTGACTTTTTACACAGGGCCCAGTGCCAACACGGTCATTCTGTTCGAGCCAGCAGTCCCCGAGCAGTCCAAGGTCAGCCTGGCCCAGGAGAAAAGGGGATTTACTGCTCTGCAAAGCAAGGACCTGCAGGGCTCTGTGAGACCAGCAGAGACACCCAGGAATCCTGATGGGTCTCTCCATAGGCAGATGTCGTTTTCCTCCAGTCTCAGACCAAACTTGCTCAAAACCAGTGAAAAGAAAGATGCCCGTGAAGTTCATCCAGGGGAGAAAAACAATGATGATGCAAATAATTTCAACAATAAAGTCGATTTCTCTGTTGATGTCCAGCAAAGGGCAAAACCTAGACCAGTGTCTGCTATTTTTCTGGAATCATTACGAGATCAAAAGCACCACACTGTGGAAGCTTCTGAGGAAAAGTCTCCTGCAGAGAAATCTGGGGTTAGAAAACCAAGGCCTCTGTCCATGGACTTGACAGCTAAGTTTGAACATAAAGATCTTTCTTCTTGCAAGAAGGCTGGTTCATCCCACGAAAGCAAGGAGAATGTATCCATAACTGCTTTTACTGATGTGGGTAGTCAAGAACAGTCTGAAACGGGGCCAAAACACGAAGAAACTGACTTTAATAAAAGCAGTTCTGCTAAAACAAATCTGAAATGCAGTAGTCAGGACATTGGCATCCTAAATAATGGGAAATACACGTGGGAAACAAAACTTAAATCTAAAAGTGAACAAATAGAGACAAAACCAGAAATAATTATTAACTTGCATGGTCCTGAAAGAAGCCCTGAAACAACCAGTGAAAGCAGAACTAATAAGGGGGGGAAAAGACCAGATCAGAAGGAACAGTACACACTGCTGGGCTCTGAGAGTCCTGCAGCTTCCTCAGAAAAAGAGAATAATATCTTAAGAGGTAGTGTTAAAAAACATATTAGTCTGTTTACTTTGGAAAATCCCAGTGCCACAGTGGATACAGAGATTCTCCCAGCAGCTGCTGAGAAGGAGAGCAGGTGTGTGACCATCCAGCAGAGGATCAAGGAGCTGACAACAGAAAATCCTGATGTTAAGGGAGGAAATCTGCGCCAGTCACTGCAGTCACGGCCACTCTCTGCAGACTTAACCAAGATGTAGGTTACAGAGGAATTCTGTTTAATCCTCTTGGCTTCATGTTGTTCAGTAAAACTTGCTCTCTCAAGTAAAAAAAAAAAGCTTGATCATTTTGCTTCTACTTAATGTGATTTTTTTCCTTTTTTTTACTATTATTCATAAGCTCCTTTCCTGCCTTTTTTAAATCCAAAAAAGAGAAAATTAAATATATTCTGGCAACAGCTGAAAAAAAGCTGTCAATATTTTGACCTTTGCATTATAGCTTGTTATGAATCTCAAAATCCTCTGTTATCAAGTAAGATGCATAATGAACAATATTTTGGAAATTTCTTTGGTCTAGATACAATTGAACCACCAAATGGCTGCAGCCATTTATTATGAAATAGTAATGTTTCTCCTTTAGGAAATGTAATTTGATGGATAATTTCTACCAGCCTGCTTTGGTAGGAAGCGACCTTGCTCACTGACCAGCTGGACTAAAGAAGTAACACCAGTCCTTTGTTTTAGGTTTTCAACTCCAACTTCAGGGGGTGAAGCAAAACCTGAGAAACCTGGGGAGGCTGGAGCTGACTCAGTCCACGACCTGCAGGAAAATCCAAAAGTAAGGAACAGCGACTTTTAAATGGGTATGGAGAGTATTAGGGCTGACACAATCCCAGTGGATTTGCTGGTGTGAGTTTTGTCTTTAGGATGTGCAGAGAAAAGTTCAGGGTTTGTCAAGCTGGATGTGCACACTGTTCAGAGTAGGAGTGGTAGTGAGGGAAGAATATTTTGTGTACTTTTTTTGAGGGATTTCTGATGCTTGAAACCCCAGTGGATTGCCTGTGGCTGTGGTGGGTTTATGCATTAATTTTTTTATCTTCTCCAAGCAGAGCATTAGGATTGTGCTTTCCTACATCCATGTCCCAGCTCCTGATAAATCCCAGCCTGGACCTTTGTCAGTCTCCTCAACATTTACCTGAGCAGTTTAGACAACAAAGTGTTCCAGGGAAAATGGGGATTTGCTGTGGAAGCTTTAGGCTCTCTCTGTTTCTAAGCAACATTTCAGTGTTGCAAAACAGAACTTCTCTGGTGACAGCTCTTAGTAGAGAAGATTTAATGTAGTTTAAGGATGTTTGTAGTGAGCTCTCATGGCTTTTTTCCTGTCCAAGATAGGAATATGTGTTAAGGAAAAGTTACAGGTGCAAAGTTTCTGTTGTTCAGTGTTATTTTCAAGGAGAGCAATTTGTTTTAAAAAAGGAAATCTTTCATTAATGGAAGTGCTGTTTACAGAATTTGACTGTAAAGTAGGATTTAAAAAATTCCTTGAAGAATATAGCTCAGACTTAAAAACCCTTATTTATAAATACATTTAGTGTTAATTTTCTGATGTTCTTCAGCTTTTTTAAAAGACATTCTTAAGTCAACTCTGAGTTTAAAATTTTAAAACTTGAATAAAAGACTGAATTCCTGTAAGACTTGTAATATTCTTTGATTCCCTTTATTATTTGCGTGTTGTGCTTTTTCAGCAAGTGCTATTAAAAAAAAAATCTTTTAGGCTGCTGCTTGTATTTCCTGTGAGTAGATAATAGTGCAGCATTGGTAATAAATATTAATTTCCATCTTTCATTTTTTACTTTGGCTCGGCTTAACATTTCTCATAGCTGAGCAGTTCCAGCTGTGATATTTACTCAGCTCTTCATGTTCCTTGCAATTTGACCATATAACTGGTTGTTGGTGAGGTAATTCTGTTAAAATCAAGATTTAAGAGCTGGAACTACACATCCCCTTAGGTTACCTTGGTCTCAGTGGAGTTTGTGTTCAGGGAATCTGGATGTGTTTGACTTGTACAGGCTCTGTTGCACAAAGTAGGTGCAAGTAAGTTTTAAAATGCACTTTATTATACATTTCAAAATAAAACTCAGTAACTGTTGGATTTTGTTTTTCCAGAGCAAGGAGCTGAAGCTCACCCATGGCACAGATTTCCCCGAGGCATTTTCTCCTGGGAAGTCTTGGAAATCCCGGCAGGTTTTAAAGATAACCAATAAACCTGATCAGCTGGAGAGGAAAGGAAGCTTCCTGGGAGATGGGCAGCATTTCTCACAGCAGAGTGAGACTTCTGTCTCTTTTACAAGCAACTTTGAAAAGAAATTAAACCCAGCACTACTGGAAAAACCCTTCATTAAAACTGTCCGGGCCACCCTGTTTGAGCACAATGTCCAGAAGCACAACGTTGTTTCTGAGCATTCTGGGGCTGATCCTGCACCAAAAAGGAACCAGGAACCTGAGGCAAAGCAGGACCTGCTGGTTTCAGGGCACAGCAGACGCTCCTGGATAGGAGAAGGGGAGGAAACCACTCCTCCAAAGGAGCATCACAAGCAGCCTGATCCATCAAAACATCCAGCACATGTAGAGAAAAGTCCAAAACCAGCTTGTTCAAGTGAAGACAAGAAAATGAGTGCGGGAATTATCTTGGAAAAATCTTTGGTTGAGAAAAGTGAAAAAGCCGCTCCCAAAAATGCAGAAGATTCTCAGATTTACCAAAGAATAGAGCCCAGATATGAAATCTTTCAGACTTGTGGTGAAAGGGCTCTTAGTGAAGCCATCACAATGGCTCCTGAGAAAAAGGCCATGACACTCAGAACTAGAAAATCATCTGTGAAAGAGAATAAAACTGATGAGGATGTTGTACCCACAGGGCAGTCGGTTAAGGCAAGTAGTCACACTCTTTACTTGAAAGAAGATAATGTTACTTCAGAAGCCAGAGAGGCAAAAGTTCTCACAAGCAGGGCTGTGTTGAGAGAACCTGCTGGTTTTCTCTCCAGTGAATGCACTTTAACTGAACAGAAAAGAGACTCTGATAAAACTGAGTCTGAGCCACTGTTCATATCTGAGAAAATACCTTATTGCACGAGCAAAAGTAAAGGTTTGGGAATGAGTGAAAAAGTCAGCAAGCTTCATGCTCAGATTAAAGGTGAAAAGAGTGAAGTCTCTTCTGTAGAGAAATCAGAGAGGATTAATGTTGTGAAATGCTCTTCTGAGAAAAGGAGTTTCAGGGCAGGGGGGACAGACATTCATGAATTCCGAACCAACTTGGATCGTGAAGTGATTTCCACAAGTGTCAATAAACACGGGGCTCAGGCTTCAGTGCTTGCAAGTGGGCAATATTTTAAATCTTCCATTAGCCACACCCCTGATACAAAAGGACTGAATGTTACTGAAGGGGAATCTGGGGCCTTTGGGTTGAGGAAAAGTCTGGATTTAAATTGCAAAGAGCAAGACTTGAGCTTGACTTGTATGACTCCTGAAAACAGCGAGAAACTCCGAGGAGCAGATCCAGAAGAGAAAGTCAGGAGAAGCAGAAGTAGCGTTTCTGACTTGAAGATTTCTGAAAGGTGGAGGAGGAGGACCTTGCCTCAGGAGTCACTCAAGGTGGAAGAAGTTGTGTGGCTCACTCCTGAAAATATCAAGAAGCTGAGCCGGACAGATTCATTGCAGTTGAATGAAAGTTCACTTAAAAAGAGAAGCAAAAAAATTAAAGATGGGGTGGAAGGGAGTGAGGCAAACCAAGCTGTTCTTGGCAGTCCTGATGATTACACGAAACATCAGAGTTCTGTCTTTGAGCCAAAGGCAACTTATTTTGCAGTGACTTATCAGGTTCCTGGTATCAAAAAAGAGAAAAGCTTTGTTGGTGCTCCCAGTGCAAGTGAAATTAATACTGTTCCTGCTTCAAGTGAGGGAGCAGCAATTAATCTGGACCCTGTTTTTCCTGGAAGGTCCAAACCTTTATTGCAGCAACCAAATAAAAATGTGACAAGTTCAGCTTGTAGAGAAGACTCATGGGAAGTGCATAACAAGGATTGGGTCAAAGAAGATGAAAAAGATGCTGTTTTCTCCAAAAATGTTGCTCTTGGTAATATTCATGTGTATAGGAAAGATAACCAACAGCATCACGAAAAAGGCCTGGATCATTCTAAAGAGAAAATTATAGATGTTGATGCTTTCCTGTTAAAACATGATGTGGAAAATACAGCTCAAGCTGATCTCAAGAGTGGCAGGAGGAGAATCTCTTACCATGAGCCCCGGTCCCCACCGCGTTCCGCGCAGGTGCGCAGGGACAGTGACCAGGGCCCACTGAAAAACAGTGACAGTAATTCTGATTTGCCTGCAAGGAAGGCTGAGGATGGGTACAGATCCCAAATTCTTGATATTGATGCACTTATGGCAGAATATAAGGAAGAATCAGCAAAGGCCAGTAAAGTTCAGGAGAAGCTCTCTGAAGAGCTTGGCTCACTGAATAGGGAGAAATCAAAGAACAAAAGAAATGTGTCGGATAGAATGACTCTTACCTACAGCTGGAACGAGTGGAAGAGTGGGTCAGACCATTATTCAGTTAATAACAAACCAGGGGAACGTGCAGAAGAGCAGCACAGGCCAGAGAAACTGATCCTAAATGAAAAGAGCAAAGAGAAACTGGAATTACGGAGCCCTGATTTCGATAAGCAGAAGTCCAAAGACAGAAAGGTCAGCCCTCCTTACTGGGGAAACCCCAGCAGCATTTTTCCAGAGAAGTTTGTAAATTCACCTGTGGAATTTGCTAGGAAGAAAACTTTCATTGTTGATGAGGGTGAGGAAGTGAACTTGACCTCCAGAAATCAGGGTCCAAAATTTGTAATTGAAAAGGTACAGCCCATAAATGCAGTGAGCACAGAGCAGAGGCTGGAAGTCAATCTGGCCTCCAAGCTGTCCCTAAAGGCTGATGATGGGTTCTTGCAGAAGAAGTTGGTGACAAAAGAGGTGTCTCCAGAGGGTGACTGGAGCAAAAACATAGTGAGGAGCTCTACACTGAGAAGCAAAGACAGCACAAATAAAATGTGTGAGGGTGAGACTTTCAAAAATAAGACTGATTGGAGGAGCTGCATGTCTGGGTTTGGGACTGTCCCTGCTGATCTCAGACGATCCTACTCAGAAAAATGCCGCCAAGGGAGGGACAGCCTGCCCATCGTGCAGGAGATGAGGGCAAGGAAGGACCTGCATCGATCCAGACCAAGCTTCCCCTTGGAAAGTGTGGAGAACTCGTGGAAACACAAGGTGTCAGCTCAGTCAGAGCCATTCTTCCATGAGGATAAAAAGGTATTTTCAAATGGTAGCCAAGTGTTTCATCTAACTGTAACTGAACTTTTGTTTATTGAGGATTTTCTTGTGTCCTTGTAGCACTTTTCAGCACATTCTGCAGCAAGGCAGCAGATCCATACTTTTCACTGGAGTTCATTTCTTTTCAGGTTCTCTTGAGCAATGATTCTTGCACTAGATGACCTCGTTTTTGCTTCAAGTCTAGAAATATTTATTGATGTTTCTGTGGAGAGCTTGATAAAGCTCTAAAAATTGAGCTTATTATTTTTGTAATGCTGTGAACCTGGGAGATTAATTTGTTAACTCTGCATTTTTATATTTACTTGAAAAGAAGTAATTTCGGTTTATTTTACAAGTTGTCAGCAGTGATCTTTTTGGACCTCTCTCTGTTTTTTGTCTTTATCTGAGGGAAACAAAATTTATTTTCATTTTTACTGGGTGAATGGCCTTCATTTGTCTGTGAAACTCTGCTGCTTTCCTGACTATGGTGAGAGGCAAGAGATTCCTTTCACACAGGGAGATGTGAATGAAATCCAGAGGTTTGATTTGGTTGGAAAAGACCTTAACGGTCCTATAACTTTGTGATTAAAGTGTAGGATACTCATGGCTATCATGTTTTTCCATTTTGTGTTTTTAGCTTTGAATTTCCTCTTTATTTTTTTTTCAATAGGCATTTTATAGACATATATAAAATATGTATACATGTATGTGCATATGCATGTATATTTAATTGCATTCATGACTGTATTTTACAGGCTCCCAGGAAAGAATGGAGCAAGCAGAGCTCAGACAAAACAGAGGGAACAGAGTTTTCCTCAGTGTCTACACAGAGGAGCCACCACAGTTTCTACAAGGAGAGAAGAGCAGATTTTGGGATGGTACGTGACCCTGGAGGAGGGGTTTGGGGTTGGGATCAGGGAGCTGCAGCTCTGTTTTCCTTTTTGCAAAGGACTGTGGTTCAAGGATGTGTCTGCCAAGCAGGGAAGCATTTGCTGGGGGATTGAACTGGTGAGGCTGCCCCTCCCTGGGATCCCACCCCACTGCTCCCTGCCAAAGCTTCCAGCACGAAGCCTCAGCCTTGCAGATTGTTCACTCTGCTTTCTGAGTGAAGAATTTTCATCCTGAACTCAAGGTGGCTCTAGAGCATTATGGATTTTGTTGTTTTCTCAGCTTGTGCAGACAAATAGAACTGTGTCCCAGCCTGAGAAATGATGGGTTTAATTTTCTTTCTGTCCATGACACACAGAGAAGTATTTCTGTGAAGGATCACAGCTGATACTTTGGGTGGTTTGATTTGTGTCTAACACACAAACTGTTGGGGTGAATTGCTGCTTGAAGTTGTTGGGTGCTGTTCTCCTCAGTTTCAGAACTTTAGCCCTCAGAGAAATGTTGTGTTGTGAAATAGCATCCTGCATGCAGCTGCTCTGAACCACGAAACAAATTGGAGTGTACAATAAATGAAATACCAACATTTTCTGAGAGAAGAAGGGAAAGGATTTGGAAAGTGGAGACTGAAGGATGTTGTCCCATGCACTGTCCCAAGGTGTCCCCTGTCCTGTCTCTGCTAGCACACTCTGCAGTGAGGTGCTGCACTGCCCTGTACTCTTATGGCTCACTCTGCTGTTGGCAGCTCTTCGTCAGAGAACACACAAAAATAAGAAAAAGAAAAGAAACTTAGTGGTTTCTTTCCTTCTAGCAAAGAAAAAGAGAACACCTAAACCTATAAGGATTTTATAAACAAGTTTCCTAATTGGAGTTTTGGAAATGGGCTCGGATTGTTCTCCAGTTCTAGTCTTTAAGCTTCATGGAAGATATCCAAGGACTAATGTCCTTTCTTCTTCTCATTCATGGTTCATCTTAAGGAATTTGAGTTATTGACAGAATGGGCATTTAACCCCTGAAAGTTATGTGCCATCAGCTTATAGTGCAAATATATAAAGGTGGTGTTGGCCAGGTAGGAAATGTGGGACAGGAGGACTATTGGAAGTAGTGCTGGGATAACTGAACTGTTCGGGTGCTGTACTCAGATAAATACAGCTATTGTTCTCCAACTTTGTTGTTGATTGGGAGGTTACTCAGAATAATCCTTCAGCTTCACCAAGTGTAGCCTGAGACAGGAAGGGAAGGTGGGAAAAGGCCACTCAGCTCCATGAAAAGAGACAACTCACCTGTGTGGAATTCAGTAGGATCCGAGTGCTTTGCTCCTTTGTGGTGCTTTGGAAAGGCTCCTCGGGGTGTGTTTGTTGTGCAGTGCCTGGTCCTGGGTGTCAAGTGAGTGAGTGCACGAAAAGGGCTTTGATTTGCATTTGGGAGGTGGAAGAACCACCACACTGTTTTCCAAAGCCCCACAGAGGTACTGCAGGAGATTATGTGAAGCCAAACCATTTCTTCTACACTAAGGTTATGCCTTTGTTTTCTTTGGAGAGAAGAGATTTTGGGTGTGGAGTTGCAGTTCCATCAGCACGTCCCAACACTCCCCTCTGCTGGAGACACAGCCGAGCTGTGTGAGGTGGACAGACAGACACGAGGGGTCAGGAAAGAGCCACGGCAGTCACAGTTAAATCCCCTCTTTCCCTGGAATCTGAACTCAGTCTGTATTCCCCTTGGTGCAGCTGTAAAGAGGGGTTAGATGGAAATGTAACATCGTGCTGCTGTTTCCTTTGGGCTGTTTCTGGCCTGTGTAGTTGGGAAGTTACTTATTTTTCCTTGTGGCTTAATGACAAAATATATTCTGCAGTCCATATTGCTGGTCAGTGAGGGTGTTGGTATTGTTCTAGTGAGTGCTCAAAGTGATAAGTCTTGTTATAGAATAAACAATTCTTTTTGATTCACATTCACCACTAAAGCAGTGAAGAATTGATATTGATAACCTTTTATATTTGCCAAAAGAGTTTACAAGAATATCCATTTGTTGCATTATTCCACATCTGTCTGTGATAGTAAACAACTGTTTGAATGGCATTTTCCAGGACAGCTGGTGAGCTAGGTTCTTATGGATAAGCACAATTCCAGACAGAAGTAAGGTGCAGTGGAGATGTCATTTCTTTGTGATTATATTCCAGAGAATCTGCTTATAATTAGGCTTTTAGAACGTTACACAGGATAACTTTGAAATCAACCATTGCAAAATTCAAGTGGCAGTATGGGATTGGGGTTTGAAATGGCAAAGGATGATACTTTGGAGATTTAATACTCATCTAGATCACATTGTTCAGCTATTTTGAGTTTGTATTGATTAAAAAACAGAGTAAGGCTTTTATAAAGATTCCAGCATCACTGCTGGACTGTCATCATCTGTGATTTTACTATGGCTGGTACTTCCCTCTCTTTTAGTCCTGCTGCAGCACAAAGTAGGTCTAAAAATGAAGTTTTGAGGGGTTTCTCTAACTGACTCAGCTGCAAATCTCAGAGCCTGCAGCAGGCTCGGGCTCTTGTAGGGATCTTTTCCTTTAGACCTGGAATGCAGGTGAGGGGACAAGTGTGGGCTCTGAGCAATCAGTCCCACTCTGGCTGTTCCCACTCAGTGCCACACCAACACATCCAGGGACGACCACGGAGCTCAGGAGGTGTTTCCATAAATTGTGTGATGCCATCAGAGCTGACGTGGGGTCACAAGCCTGGATTCCTGATTGAATCATCCAGACTGATAAGAGTGCTGGGAATTAAAGCCTGAGGAATGTGTGCTGGGACTCATCCCCCAAATAAAGGAACTGCAGTTGTGCCATGGGGCTGGAGGAATTGCACCTTCAGCTGGAAATGGAGCAGCTTTACTGCATCTCTGGGTTACAACCCAAACTGCAGCTTTGGGAGTTAGAACAGAGCACTGCTACTAGAACTGGTGTAGGCTGGAATTATTTTGAAGTCTCTCAAGATATTATTTATTTATTTTATGTTCAACTCTGGGGGTTTTTTGTCGTTTAGGGAGGGAAATCTCTCTAATGGTCTCCACAGAAAGATGCATTTATATGAGACTGTGATGTGTGGGTGGAGAAGGGTTTGTTGAAGAAAATCATGAGCTGACTCCTAAAATATCTTGGAAATGAAGTGCAAGGGAGAGAAGATAAATATTTTATAAACATGTGCAGATGAATTTATGGTTTGGCTTGTCACAGTTCAACCAGTTGTTTTCAGTTCTGCCCATGACAGTTCTGTCTCCTGCCCACTGAAAACCACACCTTCTCTTTTTCTGGATTGTGTGAAGCCCCGAATACTGGAACTTTGTTCCTTCTGAAACCCATCTTGAGTTGTTCTGTTACCCCAAAAACTGACTCAACCTGGAAAAAGATCAAAATACTTTGTCTATACAGGAATTCATAGGTGATGATTAGAAAAGTCAGAGATAGTTTCCTTGAAGTACCAAAATTTCAAGGAGAGGAGGCTGCAGCATCCTGGAAGCTGTTTTGTGTCACCTCAACCTTGTCCCTCCCTGGAGGGGTGAGAGCTGGAGCAGGGCTGGGAGAGGACAGGCTGCTCCTGCTCCTCATCTTTCCTTTTCCTATCAAAAAAAGGATGTAAGAAAAAAAAAAAATCAGTGTTACAATTCCCATTTTTGCTCTTCACAAACCACCCACTGCTGATGTCCAACAACTCCACCACTCTCTATTTTAGACCCAGCCCGAGGAGGACGACCCGGGGGTGGGTAAAGCTCTGCCTGGGCTTTCTTCCTTTTTTGGCAGTTTTCATTCCCTGGGAACATTCCAGGGGTGTATAAAAAGCCATTTGGTTGTGTCTATTTCTTCTCGTTCACAAAAGACATTTTTATATTCAAAGAACATAAAAACCAGCAGCTGCTCTTGTCCCATGTGTGGGTTTTTGTCTTTCCTGTGCATCACCCAAAACAAGGTCAGCGAGCCCCGCCGGTGTTCAGAGCGTTTCATAACCGAGGGGATTTAGAGCTTCCCTTTCCTCCTGGAGGGTCTTTACTGCAAAACCCAAAGTCGTGTCACTAATTCCAGCCTGAGCCACTCCAGATTAGGGAGTTGGGAGCAATGGGCTGCTCAATAACAAGTGGTTAAATCACGTGCCGGTAGCTCAGCCACCGCTCCTGAGGAGCCCCAGCTCGGTGACGTGGGGCCAGCCACACTCAGTACATTATTCATGCTGTTTTTAATTGCTTCACTCTGCTTTTAACTGGTGCTGGAGGCGGGGAGAGCCCAGGAGCTGCCTGGAGCAGGGATGGGTTGGCGTTAACTCGGAGCTGTGGAAAATGGAGTATTATTACTGTCCACGTCTGCTGAAGTTCCTGCAGTATCTGTGGGTAAGTGTGCTCCCAGAGCTGCCTGCTTTTCCACGCTTTTCAGAAATCCTGGGAGTGTTCTTATGTGCTGAAGGCTTTCCTCAGCAGCTCCTTTTTGAGTAGTAACGTGAAATTCAGGATTTATTTTGGGTGAGAAAGGCTGTTTTATCTCTAATATTTCAAACTGTAGGCTACCCGAATGTGCCTTGGAAAACCCTCCTAAGGAATCAACATTTCTTCCTTGTTTACATAGAACCATGGGAGTTGTGGTTTAGTTTAGTGTGTGTTAGGAATATTCTCCCCTCTTTGTGTAAAAGCTCTCCCTGGCTCTGGAGCTGCTACCCCAGAACCCTCCTGCCCTGCTGCTGCTACAGCCACTGCTATTCCAGGAAAGCAGCCATAATCAGGAATGTGTCATTTTTCAGTTCCTTACTTGTTTTTAATTTGACTCTTCGTGGGTTTCGATGTCTTGGTGAGCACTTCCTCTTCCAACACTGCTCGGGGCTGGCTGTCATGAAAAGCTCTTTTTAGCAGGCTCTGACTGTGCTGCCCTGCTTTGCACAGGGGCTGCTGTGTGTCTGAAACTTTCACATTTATAAAACATGCATTTGAGCTGAAAAGCCTTTGTGAATAAATGCTGTATTGCTTTGAGCTAATTACTTAATGCTTTAATTTCTCCTGTACTCATCCGAGATGAGTTTTCATTTGCTTGTTGTAGTTTGCATCGATTTTCATTTTTTCAGCTGTCAGTTCCGTGTGTAATTAGCACTGACACCAAACCTTTTCATGTTAGCTCTTCACTACCATGTTTTAAAACTGTAGCAAAGAGTTTCCTTCCCTCATTTTGAGTTTAATTTTGCAATCCTTGCCTGTATGTCTTTTGCTCAGTTGTGAGGTGAGCTTGCCCACTGCGAGTTTCTTGCTGCTGGGAGAGAAAATTGTGCTTGAAGAATTAGAGATTTTATTAAAAACCTTTTCCTGCTGGAGACTGTAGTAGTGTAAAACATGGGAGTGCTTGAACATGAATTAAGTTTTTTATTTGACCAGCTGTATTTTTAAGATACAAGCTTCCTTTAAATTGCAAACTAAAAAATTAGTCATTAGTGTGACAAGGGGGTGGATGTTCTTCGTGGTTTGTCAGTGTGAGAAGTGTGAAAGAGCTCTCACCCTGCTATTGCTTTGACATGGGATTTTCCATAAGTTCAGGGGAAAAATCCCAAACCAACCCAAATTTTGGATCAGTCCAGAAGATGCCTGGGGTGGTGGGCTCCAGTATTGTGCAGTTCTGGGCTGAAACAGAACAGAATTATGTATTTTCTGGGTGTACATTCTCTTTTAGAGGCCCTGGAGCATTCCTTATGCAGTTTCATTCATGCAGACTTCCTGATTTACTGCAAGACAATATTAGAATGACAGTTCTGATATTCATGATGTTAAAAAAAGAAATTTAAGGGACATACACAACTGTGCCTTCTGTCACTTTCTGTGCTGCTGTTGCAGCTGGAGACTACTGAGGAGATACTTATCTTTTCTCTCTACTTACAGTCAGGAGTAACCAGAGATGATGGGGTTGGTTGTCAAGTGTTATTTAATCTCTCTTGGAGAGCTAAGATGCTTTATTCATTAGGCAGACATAGCTGAAGAAGCTACAACTCTTAATTAAAAAATATTATAACAAAAATCTGCTTTTAAAGCCACTTTATGGAGTCACTGTTGGGTTGCACCTCCTTCGCTGTGTATTTACTTTTTACTCCTACAGTGGTGGAGTTGTGGGACATCACTGAACTCACTCAGTGCCATTTCTTTGATCATCCCTTGCTGATTGCTGTGCTGATCTTTGGGCAGGATGTGTCTGTGACAAACAGCATTTTCTGAGCACAGCAGGGTCTGTGGTCTGCCCCAGTCCGTGTGCAATGGTGTGACCACCACACATCTGCATCCTGTGGGTGGGTGACAACTCTGGGCTTCTGACAAGTGTCTTTGTGTCCAGTGAAACTTTTGGTTTTTTTTCCACAGCCTGTATATATTTGAGTATTTTCCAGTGTGCATGGGGTATCCATCACCCCTTTTCCAGCCGGTGAGGAGTTGCTGCAGTTGGTACAAGACATCTCTAGGTCTGGCTTGCACAGGAAGTCCTGGAGGTGTCTTGCATCAGTCACAGGGTCAGACTGGTCATGCCAGGTGTGCAGCCACAGCACTGGGCTTTCCTGTTCCAATGCCCTTTGTCCAAGAACCAGGGTTTTTTTGTGGGTTTTTTTTGTGGGTTTTTTTTGTTTTTTTTTTTTTTTTTTTCTTCCTGGTGGACGCAGCCTCTACTAGACTGCTCTGGTGGTTCTGTTCCTGCCCTTGGTCTTCTCAGTTATCAGCAATTCTTGCTCTGGTTCACTGCTCAGTTTTGGCTTTCTGGAGTGGATGTGGTGGTGCTGCCCATGCTGGTACCAGTCCTGATGAGTTGTTCATTCCTAGTCTGGCACTTGTCATTTTTCAAGCAGCAAAGAAATGTTACATCCTGAAAGCCCTCAAAGCAAATGGCTTGTTTTAAATGAAACATTCCTCTGCAGTACTGTGGTTTAAAAACACCTCATTCTTTATTGATAGTCATGACTGAACAATTGCAAAATCAAAAGAAAATAGGGGTATTTAAGGAAGAAGTAAGCTTTAGAGTTTGTTTTGATAAGATTTGGGTTGCTACCTTTAAAGAGTAACTTTGATAAGTTTTATCTGATGACTCTGAAGGAAGTGGCAGCTGTTCAATAACCACTGTCCTGACGTGTCACTGTGAGAGGAGGTGGGTTGGTGATGGAAGGAAACTGAAATCATTGGTCTGGAGCCACGGGTGATGGTCATCCTGCTCTGAAAGGAGTTATCCCTACTCTGAGGGAGGGAAGGGGCTCTGTGCAGGTGTGCTGTGCCTTCCCTCTGTCTGTACTTCTGGAAAGTTCCTGTGGACTGTGCTGCTCTTCCCTCCTGGGATTTGCTTTTGGTGATGGGGATGTTTCTTCCAAAGAGTTTAAAAACCTCTCCCATCCAGGTGTCTGCTATCCTGGTATCAACAGGAGCAGATAACCTGAGTAAATGACACCTCTGCTCAGGAAAATCTGGAAAGGCATTTCCCAATTCCTGACTGCTGCTGGAGGAGAGGAATTGTGGAAAAGGCATTTGCCCAGTTCCCCACTGCTGCTGGAGGAGAGGAATTGTGGAAAAGGCATTTCCCCAGTTCCCCACTGCTGCTGGAGGAGAGGAATTGTGGAAAAGGCATTTCCCCAGTTCCCCACTGCTGCTGGAGGAGAGGAATGGTGGAAAAGGCATTTCCCCAGTTCCCCACTGCTGCTGGAGGAGAGGAATGGTGGAAAAGGCATTTCCCCAGTTCCCCACTGCTGCTGGAGGAGAGGAATGGTGTCTGTGGCATTGCTGAGAGCAGGCAGACAGGTCAGCCTGGCCAAGGAGCCCCATTCCCAGTGGGAACACGAGGGAGTGCTGTTCCATCACACAGTGCTGCTGGCCCACAGCCACATCCCTGCTCCCAGCCCAAGGACACGTGCTCAGTGCAAGGCAGTTTGTTCTAATGAGGTGTGGTATTAAGTTTAATTTACCATAAAATGCTCACATGGAATAGCACATTCTAGGTTAACTTGTCACAGTAAGGGTTTCATTGAGTAAGATGTAATCATTTATAGATCTGGTAATTTTTTTGTAGTAACTGTGTTGTTCCAGGCTCAGAGCAGCTGGAAGTGGGGCTGACTGTGCCTGCCCTCTCTTCCCTTATTTTAAGCCTGGAATTGTGAATATGCTTCTGAAAAAGTTCTTCCCTGTGAGGGTGGTGAGGCCCTGGCACAGGGTGCTCAGAGAAGCTGTGGCTGCCCCTGGATCCCTGGAAGTGCCCAAGACCAGGTTGGACAGGGCTTGGAGCACCCTGGGATGGTGAAAGGTGTCCCTGCTCATGGCAGGGTTGGAACTGAAAGATTTTTTAAGGTCCCTTCCCACCCAAACCGTTCTGTGACACGAAGCTAAAGAGGATTGTTAAACCTCATTAATACACACAAAGCAAAGGTAACTTCACTGCCTTCTTCCTAATATTTTGATCTAAAGTTGTTTTGACTCAGTTCCTGCTTTCCCAAGCTGTTGTCAGTGTTGCTGATGCTGGGAGACAGCCAAGTTCCCACTATTGTTCCTGTCCTTTCAGCAGTGGTGAGTTGTTCATGCAGCCAGCGTGTGTTTACTGTGCTGAAAGGAAACAGAATTTTTAGGGAGCTACTTGAGCATAGGGAAAGTAGCTCTTTGTAAAGGGCTTTCCTCAGGATACCACAGCACTTGTACTGCAGGGCACAGGTGCTCTTAAAATGTAACTTCAGGTAAATCTGGAGCCTGAATGAAACATGGAAAAATGTAGTGTTTGGTTTAGTGATTTGTGGTGGAAACTAATAAATCCCTGGCACCTAAGGGGAGGCAGGATGGGTTGTGTGCTGTCCATGTCCTGGGGCTGTTGTGTCTGGGAGGAGGAGGAGGAGGAGGCAGTAAGAGCAGAAAGACCTGGAAGTAAAGGAAGGTGTGTGCACTCAGGGCTACACAGCCATTGCAAATAAATCCTCTGCTCTCATCATCAAATGGGTTAAAAAGGGTGAAGGAATTATTGTATTAACTTACAGCTGGTGTTTGGTCAATTTAATGTCACCAAGCAGTGCCTGATGTGAGTGGAAGACCCATGGAGAGGTGTTTTGTAGGGAGAAGATGGAAGAGCAGTGTTCAGGCAGGGCTTGGGCAGTGTGTGATCACACAGCAACAGCTGGAATGGGTTCAGCATTCCTTGTTACTGATCTCTGAAGAAGGAAATCCCTTACATATAAAAAAGCTCTTCCTTCAGAGTGTTCTCTGAATTTTGTGAGTCAGATCTGAGCCCTCAGTAGTTGGAGATTTCCTGAGCACCCTCAGTGAGGAGAACAAATGCTGTGACATGTCCTCAGGCAGGTGGTGTGGAGCAGGAGCAGCGTGTTCTCCTGCACTCCACTCACCCTGTGTGCCCTGGGAGAAAAGTTCAGCAGGTGCAGGTATTTCAGGCCGTGGTCTGTGCTCGAGAAGTCTCTTTTGTACATGTTTTGTGATTATCTGTGCTAAACATGTCCATTGGGTCAAGTGATGGAGCAGCAACTGTTCCATGTTGGACTTCCCAGGAGAGTCCTGGCTATGGCATTACTTTATTTTCTCTCCCTGGTACAGGGAGATCCTTTGCAGACGTTTTCATCCTGGATTTTTGTTTGTACAAATGAAAAACAATCTGTAACCATCCATCTTTTGCTTGGCTTGATCCCTTAGACATAAACAAATGTAAAGAAAATTGTTTTAGTCCTTTCCAGTGTATTTGTGCTGTAGGAATTTCCTGTTTCTGTTTTTTCAGTTTTTCCTCCTCCATTGAGCTGGAAGGGAAGTGCTGCAGGATTATGGATATGGGTTTGCAAACAACCTTGTATATTTTTAGCTGGTTTCCTCAGCTTTAACATTGATAGCTTTGTTTTACACTGAAACAATTCGAGGCACAAAAGCTGTGTATGTTCAGGATGTTTAACTGGGCCTTGCTCTGGTTCAGGAGAAACATAATGAGGGGAACAAAAGAATTGGCATTTTCTGAAATACTGTTGTGCTTTAGTTGTTGTAATTATTACTGGTAATTGCATTTAAATTGTTTAAAAACTTAGAGTAAAAATTGTATTTCACAGTTACCTTTATTTACCGATTTTTATTAATCTTGATTTAATGACATGCTACTACAAAAGTGCCCAGAATCCTGTGCAGAGAAAGGATGGTTGACTTTTTAATTACAAATAAAATGGGAAAGCACAGTTTTTGACTGATCCCATCAAGGATCACCATGGCAGTAGAAAGGAAAAATTAACTCTGGCAGGTATAAACAAGTATGTGGAGCATTCGTTCAGTCATGAAAACTATTAATGTGTTTTCTTTATCACAAGGGTACTTCTGTAAGGAAAACAAGGAATGCAGATTTTAAATTTTTTTATGACTCTTCACCTCTGTTTAAAAAGAAGATTTTAAAAGTAGCCATTGATGAGATCTTTTATGAAATGCTTTTGCATTTTAAAGACCTTTCTTTAAAGGCCTCTCATATCAGTGTTTGCTTGTGTGAACTTTACCAGTATTGATGCAGAACCCGTTGCTTTCACAGCCTTTCCTTATTCACTGGTTTGTGAGGCCTCTGGGGGCATTTAAAACTACCTAACAGAAGGAAAAAGTATGGGAATGGAATTTCAGCCTCTTCTAGTTGGTGTGTACAAGGGGAAGAACACCTTTAATACCAAGATCTCTCTACAAGTTGTCCAAGACTGTGAATAACCATGAATTAGAGCTGTGGCCGTGAGTGTAACTTGCTTAATTTCAGTAGAAAATGAAAGTAGGAATCAAAAACAAATATTTGGTGTAAATATTGAGATACCTGGGGTTTCAGGTTACAAAAGAGATTTCTCTGTATGGACACTGTCCAAAGTCCTTGTGTTACTAAACTCCATCCATTCCACTCTTTTTCCTCTCTCTTGGATTTTTCCCCTTTTTCTTTTGACTGTGGAGTGCCTATCTACAGGTGAGGCCTGTAGTGAATTGCATTATTGTATCACCATGAAAATTTTAAAAAATCCCACAAAACAGAACAGATAAAACCACTAAGGTCTTTGGCTGTGTTAAATGTCATGGGAATTCCTGAATTGGAATTGGGCAAATTGGGCATCTGCCATGGAGCAGATCCTCTGCTCCAGCTGTTGGGATTTGGGCTCTCTCTGCCAGAGGTGCAGCCAAGCACTTCTTTTTTTACTTTAAATGAGAATTTGAAGGTGACATGGTAAAATCTTCATGGTGGGGTTTTGCATGTGAGAAATTCAGGCTGTAGTTAGGAATGCTCGCTGCTCCTTGTTGGAATGTGACAATTCCTTTGGCAAAATACAGAATACAGAGGCCAAAATAAGGAGCCTGTAAAACCCTGAATTGCTTGTCATGTCTGAGGAGCCCAAGAGTAATTGAGTCTGGAGCCGTGCAGCCCAGCCCAGCTCTGCATCTTTAAATAGTCCATCATGCCAAACACAAGAGGTTAAATTAAGTTCTCTTACTAATGAAGCAGGAGGAGAGTTGGTGTGGAATGCAGGGCTGGGACAGCCTTACAAGGGCAGGCTCTGCTCCTGGGGGTGTCACAGGGGGGACTGGAGATGCCTGTGGTCCTGCTCTTTGGAGGTGGGATGATGCCTCACAGAAAACCCTTTGGAAATGGCTGAATTAATGCTAATTGCTAATTGGAGTGGAGTGATGGGGGGAACCCATCAGAGAGTGAATTCCTGACTCAGGTTCCCACAAGGGAAGAGCAGAAACTGTTGTCACAGTCAGTCCAGACTAAGGTTCTCCATCCTTCTGTCTTGTCTGCTTTGCTGTCAAAGGATCCTTCAGGGGGTCCAGTTGAGATGAAAATTAATCCCAGGTGTCTTGTGGGGTCTTCAACTGGATTTCCTTCCCAGTTCCATGGAGCTGGAACCCCATGGGCTGGAAGGACTCACACTCATAGAGAAGCAGCGAGTCCCACCTGCCCCTCCTGTGCTGTGTGTTCTGTGCCTTGCTGCTTGCAGGCCTTCTTTAAATTGACCCTGCAATCCCACAGAGTCATTAACATAATTACATGTATTTGAGAGCAGGTGAAGCTCCAAATGAGCTGTAAGAGGCTTTTGGAAAATATAATGTAACCATGGAATTTTGTTTTCTGCTGAATGAGGGGAGAAACAAAGGTTGTTAGGTCTTTGTGCAGGGTTGTGTTTTTGAGCTGTAGGTGGAATAAATGTTAATAATGGAAGTATCCAGCAATGTTTGAATAACGAGGTCCCATTTATACTGAGGTAATTAGTCATGCAGTTTGGGTAGCTGTGTGTGTGTGCTCTGTTTTCTGGAGCTGCAGATCCCTGACAGACCCAGGGTGAGATAATCACTCGGATTTGTCAAGGGCAGAAGATCATCTTGTGCTGTTCTTGTTCAGGAACAAAGCCTCACTCAGCCAGGACTGCTGGGCTGGGGGCCAGTTTGAGAATTCTTCCCTGGAAGAGTGGTGAGGCCCTGGCACAGGGTGCCCCTGGATCCCTGGAAGTGTCCAAGGCCAGGTTGGATGAGGTTTGGAGCTGGGCTAGTGAAAGGTGCCCATGGCCTCTTCAAAGCTCATCTTGTTCCACTCCCCTACAAGTTCAGCTGAAGTGCTGGAAAAATCTCCAACGATTTGAATTTGATGGTGAAGGTGCATCTGGATTGTTCACTAAAGCTTTTTGCCCTGATGTTAATTGAGGTGTAAATCTAAGCACTAATTTGGATGCTTCAGTACCCAGCAGTGTGTTCACGTGGTGCCAGAAGATCCTAAATTTAGTATTGAGGAAAGACTCAAATCAGCAGTTTTCCAATCTTCTGAGGACAAAAATGGTATATTTGGTATAACTTTTTTTTTTTTTCAGGGGAGGTATAATAAAAAAGGGAACATATTCTGTAGAGCATTTTCAGATCCTTCAAGTTCCATGGTCATGGGAGAGGAGTTCTTGCAGTGAGCTGTAGGAACACCTTCCTCTGTGCAATCTGGCTGTGCCTCTCCCCCTGTTTGTCCCAGGTGATATTCCAGAAGGGTTCTGCTCTGCCTGTCCTGGGTGAGGTGAAGGAACTGCTGACTAACTCACATGGCAGCTCCAGGCAGAGCTCTCAGGCTGCTATTTCAAGGGCTCCAGCATCAGATGGAGCCTGAAACCCTCTGGGATGGCAGAGTGCCCCGTGCAGAATCCCTGCACTGCAGCAGGCACTGAGCTGCACTTGCAAAGGCACAGATGTTTGAAATATCACACTTAAATTTAACAGCATAAAAATGTGCAGTGAGTCTTCAATTCCAGCCTTGGATGCAGGATCTCTATCATTTGTGAAGCGTTATCCATAACCCTGGTAGATAAATTAATTTTTTTCCTATTTCTGTACAAATCTAAGGAACACCCTGCTCTTGGGGAATCTGGTCAAAACCATCTCTTTCTATTTCCATACGAAAATAACCCTGCAGCTCTTTAAGAGAAGAGCTGGGGGGGTGGGAAAGGATTTTCTCTGTTGGCTGGATTTTCTTTGATTACTGTGGGGTTTTATAAAGCTGCTAATTTGCAAATATTCAAAACAAATGCATTCAGAAATGAGAAGAAGTTAGGGAACGCTACATAGTTGACGTTTTTCCTGGAGATAAGTTGCAGGTTGGTAGAGCTGAGCTCCTAAAAACAGGGATTAAAAGGGAAAGCACCCCATTTCCTGAGGGCATCTTGTGTTCATGCGTGCCTGCAAGGCACACTTCTGATACAACAAACCTTACGCAAAAGCCATTGCATCAAATGTTATCTAGAAATTCTTTGTTCCATTGAATCTCTTCCTGGATAGTTCAGAGGAGCAGAGGGTGATGCAAGTTCATGGTACTTTGTATGGTAAATTAAGCAACAGCCACAAACCCCCTTGAACAAACAAGAGAGCGAGCAGCTTCCAACATGCCTGTCTTGCCTCTTTCCCCTTGGTCCTGAGCTAGTCACGGCTTGACTTTGGACTTCTAAGTCCAGACTTACGTCACGAACTTAGATTTATTGATTTAAACTCATGGCTTTTATTCCTGCTGTCCTCCCAAGTGGGCTATTCCCAGGAATTCCATGGCTGGTGACACATGGGGTCCTCTGTTACCCTCAATCATTTTGGGTTTGTGGGACCAACCCCGTGGTGTCCCAGCAGCTGGGGAGGGAGCAGAGCTGGGGAAGGACATGGAGCCTTTCCTCACAACAGGGAATGGTGTTGAAAAGTGGAAAAAAACCAGCTTCCAATGGTCAGACCTGTTCAGCTTTGGTCTGAGCCTCTGGCTTAATCATTATCCTGTGCTGATAGCACAGTCACTGACTGGGACGTGTCCTCTTCGAGGCCATGAATGGCACCGTGAAGCAGGTACAGGCGCTGGCACTGCCCAGGTGCCCGCTGAGCAGCAGGAGGAGGGTGGAAGTGTGACCCCCATCCTGGTGGGAATCCTGCTGTGGGTGGGAGACATTCCCTGGCAGAGCTGCGTTCCCCAGGAAGGGTTAAAATCACGGAGTCCACGTGACGTACGCAAACTATGAATCATTCCAATAGATCTGTGCAACTCCTGCCTTGCTCCCGAGCCAGCAGATGCTGTTCCCTGCGTTGCCATGGGAACCCTGCCTGTACTATAATAAAGCCCAGCCCAGATCCTTCCTTGGGCAGACCTCTGCAGCTCTGGTCACCTCCTCATTGTTTCCTCCCCGGAGCACAGGCGAGGTAGGCAAAGGGAGAGGGAGGGATCGGCATTCCAGAGGCAGCAGCGTTCTCCCGTTTGTCAGAACCGCGCGTGCCTTAGCCGGGAGCGTGGTGGATCCTGCCTGGGAGCCTCCAAGCAGCTGTGCCCATCCAGAGGTGCTCCGGGGCTGAGTGAGGAGAGCAGGCGTGGGGACAGTCCTTGGGCTCAGAGCCCCCCTGCGAGCACAGGAGCTGATGTCATCCAGCAGCTTTTTTGGCAGGCTCTGAGTCCCGCGGGGAAGGCTGGACACGCTTCCCCTTCAGCCTCTCCCCGGCTTCGCTCCGCACTTGTGCCAGGGGAGAGCTCCAGGATGGCAGCAAGGCTGGTGAGGAGGGGGTTCTGCCGCTGACACCTTTCTGCAGAGCGTTTTGAGAAGAATCTGGATTTATTGTTCAGAAGATCGAATCGATTTGCTGCTAAATGGATTGTACAGGAGCACCAGAACTTTGGTCAATGTACTCTCACCTGCCGAGTGGCCGAGCCAGGAGAATAAGATTTGTTTTATCCTTCTGATATTTACAGCAAAACAAAAACTTGGCTTAAAAAGGGAGTTGCTTTTCCTGCTCTGGAATGAGAGAATAAGAGCCTAATTCTCTGCTTGCAAATGGACTCGTTTCAAGTGACTGTGTCAGGATTTAAACACTGATTTATCTCTTTAACATGGCTGAATTAAACATATTTTGATGGAACTCTGCAAAGCCGATTGTAAGTAGGAAAAGTATTTTATTTTTTCCTACTTGACAAATGCCAATCTCCCACCTCCCATCTTTGGTTATTTAATTTTAGGAATATGCTGAGGGTGATAATGCAATGCTGTTTACCTTAGCCGGAAATATTTTATACACGGAACCACTTTTCGCAAAACAAATCAGGGCTGTTAAGGAGAATATATTTTAATTGCTCCTGAATATTGATATTTCATCTCTGCTGGAAAAAAAAAAAAATAAAAAATGGATTACCTTGGAGACAAACTGACAGTGGCACAAACTCACATGACCCAGTGGATGGGCACAGTGCGGAGATCCTTGCAGGAAGCACTAAATTTAGTCACTACTGCGGTGGCTCATGAGCGGAGTGGAGGGGAAGGTGGCACCAGGACTCCCTTCAAGAGAACCTCTTCCTTCAGGCACTTTGCATCCCGGAGCAGAGAGTCCTTCCGAAGGTTTTCAGTGCGGAGTCAGCAGAGATTTTCCTCTTTGAGGAAGAGGCAACCCAGCTCAGAGCCACCCGAGCTTGTAAGCCATGCACCTTTCTGAGACCCTCAGGGGAGACAATCCACAGTGCAAACCCTCGGGTTTGTTGCAGCATCTATCAAAACCTCCTTCCTGTCACAAAACCTCCCTCCTGTCTGCTTTTCCATCTAAAAACAGCCCCCAAAAACACCTCCAGATAGTGCTGTCTGTCTGTCTGTCTGCTCCCAGCTGCTTTCTTCCTGCAGCGCAGGTGGATGTTTTCATTTGCCAGGGAAAATCAGGGTTTGGGGAATGGGAAAAATGTAGTTGTTTTTGAAGCTAGACAAGTGAGGTAGGACATGTATTGATGTGAAATTAGAAAGTTAAACTGAAACTGGGCTGGTGTTAGTGGGTTCCCCAGCACAGCTTTGGGTGTGCTTCAGTATTTGTGATTTTTCCAGTAAAAAAACGCCTGAAGCTAAATTTGTAAGAAGAAGAGTGAAGTGCTGTCACTGTGCAGGCAGTGTTAATGATCATTATTTCCTTCTTTTACTGACAAATAAGTGGTTTTTTTCTCAGAATGCTTCCTGCTTTGTCATGCCATAGAAGAAATGGGGTCAATGTGCCTTGTGAAGGCTGTGGTGTGGCAGAGGCAGGGTGCAATTCCAGGTGAAGAGCTCTTGGTTCTCCACAGCTCTATGCCAGTCAGAACCCTTTCCCTTCCCTTTTCCATTAGTCTCCAGGTTGTTTTCAGGAAGGACATGGCATGGCAAAGAGGTGGAGGAGAGGCTGGTTTCCTGAGGGCTGCAGCTGCCATGACCCTCCTGGCCATTACTGACATCCCCAATTTAGTTCTGGCACATCCTGCAAAGCAGCAAAGGTTTGGGGTGATAGGGAGTGAAAGGGAAGGAAATCTGGTTTATTCTGTTTTATTTCATGGAGAGGAGCTGAAAGCAGTAGTTTGAGTTGTACCTGAAACTGGTGATTTAAGCTCAATGTTTGACCAGTGACTGTGGTTGAGTTGTGTGGAAAGGGGCCCCAAGCCTTGGTGCCAGCATGTGGGTAAATCCAAACTCTCTGAAGTGGCTAAAATGTTTTAGTTTCTTTTTTTTATTATTAAACAAAACAGTTACTCATTGTGAAGTGTAAACACAGGCAGCTCTGCTGTGGCCTGGCGGGGTTTGCTCAGGGAATGAGCGCAGGTGACGCCGCATTCCTTGGGCAGGTGTGGTGTTTGAATTCAGCTCCTTCCAGTGCTCTCTATCAGCACTGGGTAGAGCATTTCTGTCCCAGCTTGCTATCCATGTCCTGTTTGGACAGACTGGGAAAGAAAATAGTGTCAAGTAAGCACAAAAGAATGAAGAAGAAAATATTTGGTAACCACTGTTACAGTGTTAGCATGGTGAAGTTTTCTTGGCTTCTTTTTGAAGCTGGTGTTTTAGATTTATTGGAGTCATCTGAATGAGCATCTCGTGTAAAAGAAGGCTAAAAAATGGGAATGTGAAACCTGCAGAGGACAAGTGTTCTGCTGTCCTACACAGCACTGCTTACAGAGCAGAAATCAGGAGACACGGGGTGACCTTTTCACTTAAGTCACTGGTGACAGTGCTGGAGCTGCTGTTCCTCTGTTTCAGCAGGAGTTTCGCTTGTGCTTGGCTTTATGTCTGAATTTGGTTTCACTTGGGCTCCAGCTTAAGGTCTGAGCACTCCCAGAAGTTTGTGGTTGGTGCCATTGTATCTGTGGCAAATGACTGGTGAGTACAGACCTGGAGCTGGTACTTTTTTACCTACTTGCAACAGGGTCCTGTCTTAGTCCTTGGAACTGCTGACATTGTGCTACAAAACACTATGGAATGAGGAAAAAGTGTCAATTGACTTCTGTGCTGCTTTAGAGCTGTAGTGTAGAGCAGTTACTTGGGGCTGATGGAGTTTTTAAACAAGGAGCAGCTGTGCTCATGAACACAGCCAGGGGCTTCCAGCTTCCAGCTCCCTTCCTGCTGCCACTGGGAGCTACTGGTGGAGAACTTGGCATCACTCAACGCACAGAAAGTTGTCCAAATTCAACTCAGGCAGCATTTAAGTCAATGACTTAATTTAAGCGACTTAATTTAAGTCAGTGTGAGTAAACTTCTTCACTCTCACATCTGCAAATCCATAGCTGAGCTTGCAGAAGTTTTTACTTTGCAGTGAGACCTTTTAAATAGAAGCTGATTTTTCTTTCAGGTATTTTGATGGAGTTAATTGTCCATTTTCATCTCATGTCATCAACTTGGTGTCTTTGTAAGAGGAGCAGAGAGACATGCATTAAACATGGCCTCTGATTTAATCAGGGTCTATGGGTCATGGTTCTATTATAGGTGTGAGATCTGGTTTCACAGCCAGCACTGTTCTAGGTCTCGAGGTTTGTTGCCATACAATAAAACCAGGGCAAGCTGTTTGATTCCCTTGGCTCCACTTACACTGCTAAAAAAAGCCATGGAAAACCTCAGAGGTGTTTCACACAGAACAGGAAAGATGAATTCTGGGGCTGAGTGTGGTCGATGTGTTTTACCTAAATTGCTCTGATGCTAAAAATAACACCAAAGTGCATTCAGAAGTGGTTTGCTTTTGGTGTATCAGGCAGTCAAAGAAAAGGTTGTTGTAATTCAGAATTCATCTAGCAGCATCACTGTTACTTAGTTTGGATTCAGTTTTTAATTCTAAATTAAAGATGGAAGTGGAGTGATTTGTTTGAAGCACGTGTCCCAGATGTGCTAGGAAGGCACTTAGTCCTTCTGAAGGTTTTTGTTGCATCCTTCAGCCCTTGCCCTGCTAGAGGCTGAAATTCCCATCCTAGTTTTTATGAATCTTCCCAGATGTTTCATTCTAAGCTTGTACAGTTTGTTGCTGGGGAGAGCTGTGGACTCTGCCTTTTCCCCTTGAACAGGATCCCTTTCTGGAGCAGGTGAGGGTCCTGGTTTGAGTTCCACACCTGCATTCACCTGGGACTGTGTCTCTGCTTATAGAAAAGCTTTGATCTGCAGTGCCTGTTATGTTGTATCCAAGTCTATCTGCAAAAAGTTTGTCCTTTGTGGTGAAAATCCTTCAACAAACGATTTGTAAAGAGAAATTACTACAAGGTGGAACTTTGATTCTGAACTTGGAATGGGTACAGGCCCTACGGTGAATAGCTGCTGAATTGTTCTGCCCTAATGTTCACCGAGAACACAGTGAGTTGTTCTCAAAAAGAATATTTTGGTACTATCAGTAAATGGAATTTTAATCTTTAAATTTTATCTTTAAATTCCCAGGGAGCTGTTAGGGTAGGGGGAAGCAAGTTTGCAGCAAGCAGGCTTTAAAAATGAGTTGTTTGTCTTGTTTGGGGCTGGGGGGAGGAGTGAAGCTGTTCAGTTTAATTAATGAAGATACGAGGGCCAGTGCTGAAACAGTTCCTGCTTTTTCATTCTTAATAACTTCTCTTTGGTTTAACAGGCCATGAACGTAGCTGGCATATAAATCTGGGCCAGAAACCCATAGTGATGGGCATTTGGTAGCTGCCTTTGTTGTTCTCTCGTTATTTTGACAGGAATAATTATTTAAACTACTTTACTCCGTGGTTTCACTTAGGCTGCCTGCAAAGAGTTGATTTTTACTGTGCTCTTAAACAAAAAAAAAAATAGCCTAAATAAATTTAGAGCTGATATTTTGTGCTCTTCTACCTTGCTGCCTTTTTTTTTTAAAGCTGTCAGTGATAGCTTTCAGGGGAAATAAATTGTATTATACAAAAACTTCTCTGAACACACGCCATAGAATCCCAGAAGAATTCAGGTTGAAAGTGGGCTTAAAATTATCCAGTCCTACCCCTGCCGTGGGCTGGGACACTTTGCACTATCCCAGGTTGCTCCAGCCTGGCCTTGGACACTCATGGAGCAGCCAGAGCTTCTCTGGGCACCCTGTGCCAGGGTCTCACAGCCTCCTTATCCCGACAATCTATTTTTATTGAACTTGGTAATATTGTGAAAGTTTTGGGAAGCGCTGCTGGCGTTCACTGGGGGGTGACTGTGTGTGTGTTTTGACTGCTGGCTCCTTAAACATCTCCGGAGCTGTGTGTTGAAACGAGCGTGTTTGTTATTCACTTGTTGTCAGGAAATCCTGTCACTTTCTGTAC